>NW_015386217.1:200748-224952 GCF_001527695.2 Protobothrops mucrosquamatus | reverse complement strand
AAGGTAATTCTTCCTTTATCAAACCTGTCTATTGCTTTAACTGCTGGATGAGTAGCACCTCTTCTCCGATATTAGTAGATATTATTATTACCTAATAATATATAATAATAGATATTTGATAACAGCTCAGCACCGCTGGCTATCCTGCAACAACCCAGTTGTCCTGCCGCTGTATTCTGATGCAAGAGCTGCTGTTCTTCTTCATAGACAACCGAGGCTGCAGTTACGTTCAAGGCTGTGCAACAGATCTGGCCAATGCCTTTATCTGGAGCTGCATCTCTTTCTTTCTCTTTGCTTCTAAGACTTGCATTTGATGCGGCTGCTACCTTCTGGAGGCTCTCCAGATGGTCTATGCATCAGTTTTAGGATTTACCTTAGCCATAAAAATAACGATGGCATCTTTTGGGGAATTCTGGGTCTTAAATATAAATCTTGGGTTGGGTTTTACATTCAATAATCTGCCTTAATGTTTTTGGTTTAAAAGGTTTCCTCAAATTTTGGAAACAATGGCCAACAGTTCTCATTCCCTACTCCAAAATCCAGAAAGTGGCCTTCAAATTGCATTATAAGAACCATTCCTTCTCCTCTTCAAATTGTCTGCACTGTATATTGTAGTCCATGTTGCAGTGTATTACAGTGCTTAAATCCCAATGGTTAAAGGCAAAATTATCTCTTACCTTCTATGACCAGCATAAAATAATAATAACAATAATTGGGAAGGACTTGATAAGTGGATAAACATGCCAAATCCAATCTAAACATCTGGCTGACTGTGTGTTCAACCATAATAATAATAATAATAACTTTAATGTCAGCAAACATCAACATCTGCCATGGGAAGGAGTCGATAGGTGGATAAAAATGTCAAATCCAGTCTAAACATCTGGCTGACTATGCAATGAACCATAATAATAAAATTATCATCAGTCAATTGTGGAAGGCAGCTTTAATTGGAACAGCTTACATCCTGCAACAATACTTTTAATATTATTAAACAACAACATCTGCCTATCCCAAGTCCTGGAGAAAGACTCAAAAGGGAGACAAGAATCCCAAATCTAGTCTAAACATTGGATTAAATGTGTGACTAATCATATTTTTTTAATTATATGTTTCCTGACTTCTAGAGACTCTGGGAAAAATTCCCCAAATTCATTTCTGATTTGGCAAATAAGATGGAAATATGATATTATCTGTTCTTCTTTTTGACAAATTGTTTGATATTTTATTTTGAAAAAAATAACATTTATTGTTTTGTTTGGAATATGCATGAGCCATTGAACTTTTCGAGAAGTTCACTAGTTAGTGTTTTACCCTGTCATAGACCAGACTAGAGAGTCAATCATCTGCAACACTTTCATCTCCTTTTGATTAAAACAGCCTGCACATTTTCTAGCATGAATTATTGAACTCCTCAGACAACAAATCATCCATACAGGCTATTCTCATATAAGACATCAAAACACAGAATATACATACTGTTAGTTCATTGTTATGATGTTAGTTCTCATGAGTCTTCGTAGCAGCAATGGCCAGACTGTCAGCAACCCCAGTTCAAAGTATAAGAACCAGGCTCAAAGTCAGCTTACTATAGATCTGTCTGCACACACACACACACACACACACACACACACGCATGCACGCACGCACGCACGCACGCACATATGCACATATGCACTGGTGCTATTTGAATGAGAAGAAAACAAACCCCTGCCACTTGGGGAAATCAGGCCTGCCTCTAAGACTGAGCTGAAGCTGTGAATCTCAGGGCTTACTACAGGAATTTCAAATTCCCATTGTCTATTACCATTTTGGGGCCATAGGTTGGTTTTCAATCTTTACTTTACTTTAGCAGTGATCAACTCATAACCCTGAGTTCTGTCCAGCCTCTTCTCCCAGCCACCACAAGCCCTCCAGAATGATCATCAAACTGTAATTTTTAGTGTGAAAGAGCTTATGCTTGGAAAGAGCTTAAGAATTGTATCTGATTAATGTAATTTTAAGTTGAATAAAATCCCATTTCAGTTTTTTCTCAGCTTCATCCAATTCTCTGCCTTGAAAGGTAGTCCCCCACTTGTCACTCAAAGCCAAACAGATGTGTATGGAGATTCTCAGTCATCCAGATCATGGTTGTCCCAAAGGTGCTTTTTCAAGAGGCACCTAGACTTTCTGGTTTTTCTTTGAAGACGTTTCGCTTCTCATCCAAGAAGCTTCTGAAGCTCTGACCGGATGGTGGATAATGGAAGGATTTAAGCAATGTTGTCATTCCATACATTGCAGGAATATCTGAAAAGCTCAGGAGGATCTTCAGCCAACACAACATACATGCACACTTTAAACCCAAGAATACACTAAGGCAGAAGCTTGTCCACCCCAAGGATAAAACACCCAGACACAAACTAAGCAATGTAGTATATGCAGTACAATGCAGTGAGCCATGTGCAGATCTGTACATTGGAGAAACAAAACAACCACTTCATAAACACATGGCACAACATAGGAGAGCAAACCCATCAGGACCAGATTCAGCAGTCCATCTGCATGTAAGAGACAAAGGCCACTCTTTTGAAGACAGCAAAGTCCACATTTTGGACAGAGAAGACCATTGGTTTGAAAGAGGGGTCAAAAAAATCTGTATATGTCAAAATTGAACAGCCCTCTCTCAATAGAGAGGGAGGGATATGACATCATCTATCTCCAGTCTCAGAATTTCCAAGAAGGCTCCACACCCACTTGCACCACTCAGGTGACCTTGAGGATACAGATAAACCTCCAGGTGGCCTCAATGACTCTTTAAAAGAATGCAAATGACCAGCTGTCTGCAAGGAATATAAATCCTTCCATTCCCCACCATCCGGTCAGAGCAGAAGAAGCTTCTTGGATGAGAAGCAAAACATCCTCAAAGAAAAACAAGAAAGTCCGGTTGCCTTTTGAAAAAGCACCTTTGGGACAAAGCCAAATAGGTTCTCACTGTGAACAAAAAGGAGCGGAGAACATCAGAGTTGGCATACTCATTATGGAGACTCTATGGATTAATGCATGATATAACACAGGACAGGCTGTGAGTTAAGATCAGTTTGTCCCAAATCCTGCTTCTCGGTTGTTTATATCAATCAGATGCTACCTTTTAGGCCAAGCTGGTTCTTCTAGCTCTTCCTTTCCCACATTTCCATCTGGTGGGACAAGAGCCAGCTCTGCTCAATAATTGTGTGCAAATGGATTCATTTGCCTACTGAGCCACCGGAGACTCGATTTTAATTTATTGCCTGCATTACCTGATGGCTTGCATCTAATTGTCTCTTTGACCCTTTGAGGAGGGCTTTTTGTTAGCTTTACAGTGGCATGATGGGCATTTTGAAAAAAGCATCCCCTGCCTTTTTTTTCTTTTTCTTTAAAAAAGGTCACAATTACGATTTTCTTTTAGCAAAGTGCATATTCAACTTAAAAAAAAATCTTTCTTTTCTCTCCTTTTGTTTCATTCTGTGCTGCGCTAATGAAATTCCTGAAAACGTGATAGGTTGCTGTTGCCATGGAAACCTATTCCTGGCAGAAAATGTAACCGTTTAACGCTGCAGATTTATTCATGTGCCCCGTTAGTCAAACTTCATACAATAAAATCAAATTAATATTTCTGTCTCGTCAGGTTTGTGCAGCTCCCTCCTCCTCCTCCTGCCATGCTTCCCCCTCCCCATATCTTTGGGAGGAAGGAAATATTATCTTTAGGAGACTGTAAGGAACAAGGTTCTCCATACTGTCTTGCCAAAACATCTTTGCGTGTCTTTGCATGCAGTATTTTTTTTTTATTGGAGACAAACCTTGCTGATTTGTAGAAGCTCAAACAGTGTTATCCTAAAGTTAATCCCACGAGTCCAATGGAGAAAAATAATGGATGATGGTCGGCCTTATAACATTTAAAGGTGAAATCTCCAGGAACTCTTGAGGATTCTATTATAGTTCAAACATTGAATTATCTTAATTTCAAAAATATATCATTTAAGAGTCTTTACAGGAAACCAACGTTTATCTTCTTGGTATGGTGTCATGTTCATGAGGTATTTCTTAAAACAGCAGAAAGGAAAATACCAGCACACACTATGCATTCAACAACACTGGTCTGTTGCAAGCTCTTTAGAGAAGACTGTGTCATATTATAGTTGCATCTCCAATGTCATCCGATCATTTGATCCATATTGGTAGAGAGAATCCAGATTCAGATCATTAATATAAAAATAAATTAAAACACTTGATAGTGGAAGCTTATTAGAAAGTGAAGCAATTTCTAGCAAATGTTGACAATTTTTCTGGGTCAATTGATTGTAATGATAATGATGATAAAGTTGGAAGGGACCTTGGAGGTCATCTAGTCCAACCCCCTGCTCAGGCAGGAAGCCCTATACCATTTCGGACAAATGGCTGTCCAGTTTCTTCTTAAAAACTTCCAGTGTTGGCGCATTCACCGCTTCTGGAGGCAGGTTGTTCCACTGGTTAATTGTTCTCACTGTCAGGAAGTTTCTCCTTAGTTCTAGGTTGCTTCTCTCCTTGATTAGTTTCCACCCGTTGCTTCTTGTCCTGCCTTCAGGCGCTTTGGAAAATAGCTTATATGATGATGATAAAGTTGGAAGGGATCTTGGAGGTCATCTAGTCCAACCCCTTGCTCAGGCAGGAAACCCTATACCATTTCAGACAGTAATACCCCAATCAAGAAATTGCCAAAGAAGCCAACAGTAAACAGCCCAACCAAACAACCTCTAAGATCACTCCCACCAACACTGACAGGGGCAAGAAACTAGAATATAAACTGACAGTAAACCCCACTGTTCACTAGTGTTGATATTACCTAGTCTGAGTAATAAAAATCTGCACAAAAACCACCAGCTTGACTCCCTCTTCCTTGTGGCAGCCCCTGAGATATTGGAAGATAGGAGACAATAATTTTAAAAGTATGTTTCATCTGTTACTCCATCTTCCTTCTATTGCAAACAAGACGCGAATGGCATTAGTGTGTCCAAAACAGTGATGTCAATGTCTATGCAGACAAGTCACTTGAGCTTTTTCTATAATCTTGCCCTGTTAAATATTGATTTTGATTGCTCTAAGAATTCCTAAGTTAGAATCTTATCAATAAAATTAGATCATCTCTATAGATTATTACAAAGTAATATGCATAAGTGCACAGCCTGCATTTAAAGTATAATTAACTGAATCATCCTAGCATGTCCAGAATTTTAAGAATAATCTTAAATTCGGTAATGAGGTGAAGCATGGATTTACGGTGTACTGAAATCAGTGTTCAGAACACTGGAGTTCCCCTAAGCCAAGGGTAGGCAACCTCGGCTCTTTTATGACTTGTGGACTTCAACTCCAAGAATTCCTAAGCCAGCATGGAATTCTGGGAGTTGAAGTCCACGAGTCATAAAAGAGCCAAGGTTGCCTACCCCTGCGGGTCTAAACCTTTTGCAACACATTTGGCAAAAAGGAACAAAAACTGGCATTCCAGTCAGAGTTTCTATCACTACTCCAAGTATGCATCATCATCACCATCATCATCACCCATCATCATAAAAGAGAAGATAGATAGGCAGAGTTGTATATAGATAGTCATTGATTTATGACCACAATTGAGCCCAAAATTTCTGTTGCTAAGTGAGATGTTGTTAAGTGAGTTTTGCCTCATTTTACAACCTGTCTTGCCGCAGTTAAGTGAATCATTGCAGTTGTTAGGTTAGTAACACGGTTGTTAAGTGAATCTGGCTTCCCCATTGACTTTGCTTGTCAGAAGGTCATAAAAGGTGATCATATGGCCCCGGGCACTGCAACCGTTATAAATATGAATCAGTTGCAAAGCATTCGAATTTTGATCATGTGACCATGGGGATGCTGCAACAGTCCTAAGTGTGAAAAATGGTCATAAATCACTTTTTTCAGTGCCGTTGTAACTTTGAACAGTCATTAAATGAACAGATGTAAGTCGAGGACTATCTGTATACAAATAGACATAGACATGCACACATATCATCCACATAGTGTGTGTGTGTGTGTGTGTGTGTGTGTGTATGAATGCAAATTTGAAAATTATTTTCAAAACTAAAAAAAGGATTCATAATGTGGTTTATCTTTTGGGGGAAAATGTGTTACTCCTAGGTACCAAATTCTGATGGGGTCTTGCTGCTTTCTCTTCTTTTGGACTTTTAACTTTGAAATTTTGTTGGATTGGACAGCATTGCAGGAAGAATCTCCAAACAGAGGACGCTCTCCCAGGCTCCTTTGTAAAATAATACAGTTCTCTCCAAATTATTCTCCTTCCACTTTGACCAGATCAGCCTTGACCTGCATTTTCCACACTACAACAGGTCATCAAGATAGAAGGATGTGTTGTTTTATACCATTGGTGCTCGTTTCCAGACTTTTTTTTTTTCAAATTGAAAAGTTCAAAATGCATCTTTTTTAAAAAGGTATCAATCCATGCTACTGAACAAAATGCTTAACCGGCACTTTTAAAAAGTCATCCCAGCTCAAACAAGGAATTATCTTAGGAGGATAATATTGGGGGGAGGGGGGGAGCATGAGAATTTCCTTGGCTTAGATTTGATAAGTATATATCAATATCTTTAAATTCTTCAAAGCAGGGAGGAATGTGAAATTTAGAACACACTGATGTAGAAGAAAGCAAAAATAGCAAATTTGTCCATATAGAGAACACAAGATTTCTTGTGTTGAAGTGAAAAATGTATAGTCTGTAATTCAAAGATAGATCTCAGACCTGTCTAACTCTGCCTTAAATCTTCAGGACTTGTGTTTAAACATCAGTATAATCATATTGCACTGATTTAAGTTGGCATCACTCTCTCTGAGGCTAAAGTTTCATTCTCTGTGCTTGTGGGTTGGTTTCTGAACATCCCATTACCAAGCTAGGTAACATCTTCAGCGGTGTTTAGGGCAGAGGTCCCCAACCTTTTGGGACCAGGGACCGGTTCTGTGGAGAGAGGTTTTTCTGCAGACCAGAGGGTTTTGTGTGCTGTCTGCATCCCGCAGATGGGGCTTTGCTTGTTTGTGCGGACTGGTTGCTGGCATGCCATGGCCTGGTTCTGGTCCATGGACCAGGGGTTGGGGACCCCTGGTTTAGGAGATGTCTCTCTCAGTGCTCTTCTGTTTATAAGAGCTTCAGGTGTGGGTATGTCAAGTGAGAGTCTTATGATGGGTCAGATGTGAGTCATCAGTGAGAGGCTTGTTAAGGTCTTGTGATGGGGAGGTTACATCAGGTCAGGGTTATTGGTCAGGGACAGGGATACCTACTTAATAACATACAGTATAGCCCTGGGATCAAATTTACACGCAAAGAGGAAACAGTCAACAGACTCCCATTCCTTGACATTGACATAAGGAGACTGGACAATGGACAACTGGAAACCCGCGTCTACCGCATCTACTACACACAGAGACCAGATCTTCAGCTTTGCAAGCAACCACCCCACCACACACAAAATAAGCTGTGTCCAGACCCTCTTCAGAAGGGCCAGGACACACTACAGCATCACAACACTAAGAAAAGCAGAAGAGAAATGGCTGCTTGACATCTTTCTCCATAACAGCTATCCCAAAAACTTTGTATTCCAACACGCAGCATCCAAACAACAATACACCACACAGCTGACCACCACGCAAAAACTAACCCTACCATACACAAATGACAGCCAGCATTCTCCAACCCCTAGGAATAGCAATAGATCACAAACCCACAGCTACACTCTGCCAGGAATTACCCAGAACCAAAGACAAGACCCAGAAGGATGAAAGAAACAATGTAATCTACAGAATCAACTGTAACGATTGCAACCAATTCCACATGGGACAAACATCATGTCAATTAAAAACCAGGATCCATGAAAACTGGCTGGCAGTCAAACACCATGATCCCAAATCCTTAATCTCTACCAACTGACATCAAACAACACCAGTTCGATTGGAGCAACACTAAAATCATTGGCTATGCTACCACCCACCATGTTTATGTGTTCATTGAAGCCTGGCCCTCCACAGACACATTGATGGATGTGTCCACATTGATGGATGTGCCAGCCTACGAACCGCTTAGAATCCAAATCAACCGCACAGCCAACCAGAGACAGTACCGACCTCAACCAACCCATGCAAGCCCCCCTACCAGCAGCTCACCTTCCAATGACCCTGATCTGATGTAACCTCCCCATCACAAGACCCATCACATGCCTCTCATGGATGACTCAGACCTGACCAATCACAAGACCCTCACTTGACACACCCACACCTGAAGCCCTTATAAACAGAAGAGCACTGACACAGACATCCCCCAAAGTCTGCTGAAGATGTTACCTAGCCTGGTAATGAAACATTCGGAAACCAACCCCCAAGCTTGGAGAACAAATCTTCACCCTCATCCTCCATCCAAGCTACAGATATTCCCCACTATTGAAAATCTTTCTCTCTCTCTTTCTCTCCGTCCTTTATTTTAGAAGTTCTTTTTCTTTAATAACAACATGGTAGATTAGATCAAGGTAGCCAGATGCTCTCCATTATTGGAAATAGTAACATTTAAGAATTAGACTACTTAAAAGTGGTGAGCATTTACTAATTTTATTTTTTTTAAAAGAAAGCAACAACATGTCTTTATTCATGAAACAGGAAAATATAAAGATGAAGAGTTCAGGATGGGATGATAATGAAAATGACAGAGCCAATAATGCCTAACTATTGTTACAAAAAATAAAACGTTAGGCAAAAGAGTATGAGATAGTGGTCAGAATATTCTCTTACTTGACAGAAGGAAGGCTGCAGGCACTGTCTCTGTTATTAGAACAAAAGATAGCCTAGCTCACCTGTCATAGAGCTTTCATGTGGGTTTACTTTGGAGAGCCATATTGTGACAAATGGCAAGTTATGGCTTGAGAATCTTCAGGACTATTTTCTCTGCTTGTGTTTTAGCAACACTGATGATAGGAGTCTTCTCCAAATGTATATCATCATCATCATCATCATCTAAGAAGAGAATGATGAAATGAACCGAGAGAATATGTTCCACAGTCCAATTTCTCAAATGTCTCTGGTGCATAAGCTCTCAATGAACATACAACCAACAAAATCATAAATCATAAAATACAATCATAAATCATAATGTACAACCAAAAAAGTTATAAGTTACCAATGGGAGTCGGTAAAAGGAAAGATGAGAAGGATAATAGTAATACAGCCCTACAACATGGTTAAATACCCTTAGGCATAAGACAGTGCTGTGGTAATTGTTTAGCAGAGTGATGGCATGGGGGAAAGAAACTGTCTTTGTGTCTAGTTGTTTTGGCATGCAATGCCCTAAAGCAGCATCCTGAGGAGAGAAAGTGAAACAGTTTATGTCCAGGATGTATATATTTTCTCAGCCCTCTTTCTGACTTGTGCACTCTACAGGTCTTATATGTATACAGGTTTTATGGACCCAAAGTCAGTAGTGTTCAGTACCAACATTGGAAGTCTAGCTGATTTTAGGCCTGTTTCTACTTTGATCATTCTTACAATGTCTTTGCAGAACACCAGTTCAAGCTAGGAGCATCAATAATTAATGCATTCCAAACATTTTTGATTCCATGCCAAAACTCACTGAATCCTGATATTCTTTGAGCTCACCCTAGTGTAATACCCTCATGAACACCATCTAAGGTTTGCTGCCAAATTTGTTATTTTTTGCAAAATTTGGCAGCAAACCCTAATCCTTTATTAAATACAATGAGACCAGGGAAAACCCAGTAAAGTGGTTTTGGAATAAATGAAGGTTATAAATACATGACAAAGAGTCACACTGAAGTGCTAATTGCCTAGACAATACGCTTGGAAGACCATAACATTTTCATGACTTCTAAAAAGATAAAGAAAATTGTGCATGTAAAATCTTTTTGTGAAATTGTTAATTTGCCACTTGAGAATTGATCAAAACCAGCAAGTATGGACTGATGACAGTTTTTAATCATTTGTTTAATAAATTGCCCCCCTCTATTTAGTGGTGCTCAAACTAATATGCAATTGAAAGAAAAAAAACGAATGGAAGTTAAATAAAACTAATTTATTAGCTGCACCTAAAGGGAACCTTGGTACAATAAAATTAGAAAATAAAAATCCAAAAGTAAAGTAATATTAACTGTTTAAATGATGGAATCGTTCTGTTTTCATTAGGCAATAAAAATTGGAGCTAATCTAACCTTACTAAGGAGGCATTCCATAATATAAGTGCTATTTTTTTGGGGGGGGGGGGAAATCCATAAACTCTATTTCTCTAAGGCAGAACTAAGCAATCTGAGAATTCAGAGCCAAATATGTCCTCAAGTCTCTTTTTCTGCAAATCAGAGTTGTGAAATTTGGGGAGAAACACAATTTGTAAATTGATTTTGGGTTTTGGAAATAGGGAAAAGAGGTGTGTGAGCTCCCTGATAAGTTTAATGTGGTTGAGTAGTAAAAATATGCTCCTATGTCCTGAAACCTTCCTTTTGTCCCTTCAAACAATGTCATGATCACATTGCCCCACTGGTCCTTTGAGTAGTAATAATAGTAACATTACTATGAATCAGAACAGTTGAATGTAGAAAAGTGAAACCTGCAGCAAGTAATGGGACCTCTCCCTTGTCCAAACTGAGCCTAAATCCAAAATTGCCATTGTATCCTGACAAATGTTTCAAATGGTTACGGCCTCTGTGAGATGGTTGAAAATGAGAAGCAATTTCGTCTTTGTTTCTTAATAAAGTTGAGTGAGGAATAAGTATGTCTTTTTTATAAGAACAGATCAAAAGTTGCAAATTTATTTATAAGCAAGATGGAAAAAATAAAAAAAATGAAAGTAGAAGACAACAACTTTAACAGATTTGTCCAGCAAAAGTAACCGGCTTCAAATATTTAAAGCTCATGAGATTGAGGCTAAATTTCTGGGGTTTTTTTTTTAAAAAAAAATATGTTTGTTACGCTGAATGAAGGATGCCACCTCAGACTTTCTGTCTTCAATAAATATGTAACAGCAGGTACAACTGGATCCTCTCCAAGCTGGCACTAGTTGTAGCTTATAAATTTGGCTGGTGCAAAAGTATGAGAACTCCATCCAATAAATATAAGAAAGTACTAAAATTTTAAAAAAATCATCAAAACTGGGAGAAAACCCTTCAAATTAAAGATATTTGAATGTGGTAAAAAGCATAGCTGACAGATTATGGAGTCTTAGCTGGCCTTTTCTACCTTCCAATTTATCTCAGTTCTTTTTGAAATCCAGAGTGTTAGTCATTAATACACCTCCTTATTATACAATCACCTGAGCTTCACAATCATGGAAAGGAGGCAAAATGAAATACATTTATTGATACAATAGCCATATGTCCAGGAAATAAAGAATCCTTTAGTGTGGAACAAAAATAAGAAGCAAATCCTACATAAAATTCTTCGGTCTATTTAATAGAGGGGTTCAATCGTCTGAGAAGCTGAAGTTATTTCAGTTTTATTACAATGGTGGTTAGTGATCTGGGAGTTTCCTGCAGGATGACCTTTAGAATGTAAAACTAGAATTCTGTGATAATTAGAACCTTGTCTATAATCTTCACTGCCCTTCATACTGATGATGATGATGCTCTTAATAATAACTTATAAAAGTAATCTTCCGAATTATTATAATTATGTCTTGAAAAACAAACTGATTTACCGAGGAAGAAACCTGAACAAGATCAGTAATGGTTCGGTTTCCTAGGGGATTATTTTCATTCCATTCTCAAAATCTCTATATACTATAAACTTCTATAAGCTGTACCCCAGTCTTTCCTACCCTGGGATTTTCCATACAGTATATGCTCAAAATCTAATGCAGAAATGCCAGTCAACTGTGATTATGTGGACATACTGTAATGGGCATGGTGGGGGTGTTTTTTTTTGGGGGGGGGGGTGTAACAGCAAAACCTACTATAGTACATATACTGAGTTCTCTTAACTGAGATATCTGGCTGTGTATAAATCATGTCTGATATAAAGACATGAATAAGGGAACACATATTTTCTGAGGTTTTTTTTCCTGTTTCTGATTCCTTTCAGGTATATCTTGCTAAGGGAGGATGTAAAGAGATAGATACTGGAGTTCAAGGAATCTGAAGAGGCAGAGATTCAGAGCCCATTAGATTTTCTGCCATTCTGTATTCACTCAAAGGACAGGAAGAAACAACCTCAGTCAAGAATTATTGGAATAGTCAAGCAGTTTTCATTTTTCTGGCTGCAAGCTTCACAAACCTTTTGCTTTCTTCTGAAGCTGTTCTCTTCCAGCAACTATCCTGATGCAAATTGCTGTAAAAATCCCCAGCAATAATTTTATTCTCCATGCTTTCTAAACTCTTAGCCTCAGAACAACTCTGTAGGCTTATGTGTGTATCAAGCATGAATGCATCCCTTGAGACTGTTAAATACTTGGACAATTTAGATTTTAAAAAAAGGGGGCTTACAGAACTCAGTGATAGTCTTTCCATCTCTCTCAACCAGATAAATTCGTGGCTGGCCTGGATCCAGACTATGACACTTCTAAGTGAATCTTTGATTTCGTTTTCTTCTTTCTATGTCACAGCCTCCATTCCATCCGCTTTTGTATATTAGATTCTATAGCGTTTTTCCTCTTCGGCAAATAAGATCCTTTAGATCTTATTTTTTGAATACTTACTGGACTTTCAGCAATAGAACATTGCTCAATGTGATTTAGTATCACTAGCCACTCTTTCTGCTGATTCATATAAACAGGCCATGTTCAACAGCCATTAATACTTAAGCCTTAAGCCAAGTCTAGCACCTTTAGCTGCCTGCTGTCACCTCTGTGGCCAAAAGTCTTCTTCTCAGAATCCTCTCAGAGGTTAATGTAGCATCCCAGGTATGTTAAGACTCTCCCTTAGCCCAGGTCCATATCTGCGGCCCTCCTGTTGTCCATAAGCACTTTATACTGCAAATCTGAAAGCCCAGATGCGCTGGGCAGGCCACGTTGTAAGGATGCCAGACCATCGCATCCCTAAACAGCTCTTCTATGGTGAGCTGTCTCAAGGAAAGCGATCGCACGGGGGACAAAAGAAGCAATACAAAGACACGCTGAAAGCATCTCTCAAGTCCCTGGATATCGACACCATCTCTTGGGAATTTTTGGCGCATGATCGACCGACATGGCGTACCCTGGTTTACCAGGGGTGCCAGACATATGAACACAGGAGGACAATCTTGGCACAAGAGAAGCGATCACTCCGTAAAGCCAGAGCTGCAAATGCTGAAGCAACAGTGTCCACATTTCTCTGTTCAGTATGTGGCAGAACATTCCGTGCTAACATCGGTCTCAACAGCCATCTACGGACACACCATTGATGGCCCACAATCCACAAGATGTCAAGGTCCTCATCGAAAATCGATGGACGAACAACAAAACAAACATACTGCAAATATACAAATTTTTATTCCCAGCTACTTATTTGCAAAGTAGAGTACGGAGACACTGTAGGACAGAGCTTGTTCCAGTGACTGCAGGGAGATATGGAGAGCCAGGGGGATGCTTATCAAAAAGACCTTATTCCAAGCACACTGTGAGCATTGCTGTTAAGACCAAGAATTAAGCATCAGTCGCTGCCATTTCTTTTTCCTCTCTCTAGCCTTGGGCTCATAATACCTCTCCAGGGCAGACAACAAAGAGGCACTAGTGAAGATGAGCAGATTCCCCATTATTCTTATAGGACAACATAGTGCATCATCACTGTTCATAAAGGATCAAGCCTCCAGTTAAGCCATATACCAGCCCTAGAGGGGGAAAATGACTTCAGACGGTTTTGTACCCATTGATACACAAATTACTTTGGGGACCATTTTTAGTATTTTTGGCTAGCAGACGCCCCCATCAGGTCTACCAATGTAGACAAGAAGACTCAGGACTCTCTTGCATCACTTTAGGTGTATTACTTTTATATGTCCAGTGTAGAGTTTTGATGGGAGATTTTTGGGGCAGATTTTAAGCAGCTTCCTCTGGCTCCTCATGGTATGATCATGGTGTGAGCTCACATTTTTCTTCTGGGCACTTGAAGCACACTAGAAACATAGTCCAACAAATTAAAGGGTGGGGAGGAGAGGGGAAGAAAAATAATAAAGTACTGTAAATGAAACTTAAAATGCAACCTTTGGTATTCAAGGCCCAATGAAATCAATACATATCAGTAGAAGTACCACTGATATGTAATTCAATTTCTTTCTAATTGTTCTTATTAATTTGAGTTTATCAGAACACATAAGTGTTTGCCATAAGTAGACATTCACAATCATAGAGCTTTCCTTTTTTTAATTGCAATTTTGGTATGGAAATCAAGCCCGTGTACATTCTGCCTGGGATTATTTTGATTCCAAAATGATGTTTCTATCCATCTGGCCTTGAGAAGTTCAGAGGTTTCACCTGAAAAAAGATAGAGAATTTGGTTTGAATGGGACCAAGATGTGGGAGGAGAATATTAAAATCAAAGATAAAACCTTGGCTGGGCTTCTGTTAGTGCTGACATGCCTCCTATGTCTAAAGTTCTTGGCTGCACTTCCATCATGCTGTTCTTCCTTATCCCTGGACTGAAGCTGCTCCTGCATAAGACAGAAGGAACCAATTTATTTGAGCAACTTGACTCAGTCCATTAGATTCATCCACCTTTGCAACAACAACTGAGGATTTTATACTGGGTTCATTTTTAAGGAATTTGGAAGACACAACTTTAAAATTTGGTTTAATTCGGTTTTACAGGGGGGGGATTGTATATATGCTTTTGTTTTAAATATGTTGTGCGCCGCCCTGAGTCCCGCTGGGAGAAGGGTGGCATATAAATTAAATTAAATAAATTAAATAAAATAAATAAACAACAACAACAACAACAACAACAACAACAACAGAGTTGGAAGGGACCTTGGAGATCCTTCTAGTCCAACCCCCTGCTCAGACAGGAAACCCTATACCATTTCAGACAAATGGCTGTCCAGTCTCTTCTTAAAAACTTCCAGTACAGTATTGGAGCATTCACAACTTCTGAAGACAGGTTGTTCCACTGATTAATTGTTCTAACTGTCAGGAAATTTCTCCTTAGTTCTAGGTTGCTTCTCTCTTTGATAAGTTTCCATTCATGGCTTCTTGTCTTGCCTTTAGGCGCTTTGGAAAATAGCTTGACTACCTCTTTGTGGCAGGCCCTGAGATACTGGAACACTGCTATCATGTCCCCCCTCATCCTTCTCTTCATTAAACTAGACATACCCAATTCCAGCAACCGTTCCTTGTATGTTTTAGCCTCCAGTCCCCTAATCATCTTTGTTGCTCTTCCCTGCACTCTTTCTAGAGTCTCAACATCTTTTTTACATCGTGGTGACCAAAACTAGATGCAATATTCCAAGTGTGGTCTTACCAAGGCATTGTAAAGTAGTATTAACACTTCACGTGTTCTTGATTCTATGAAGCTTTTGGTCTTTCTAATGTGTTTTATTTAATTGTGTTTACTCTAGAAGAAGTAGCAATACATAACTCCCCTTTTTGAGCTTTATCCAGTTTGGAAGAAATATTACATATAAAACAGGAGATTAAGTATAACACACCAAGATTTCTAGACTCTGCAATGACAGTAATGTTTCCATTCTGTGACAAGGTGTATATGGGATGTCATTACCAATTTAAGTTATAATAGATAGTGTTATTGTTAAGGTCAATAGCACCATTCCATTTGACAATTCCAATTTATGGCAAACAGGTTTTCTGTCTGCTTAAACTTACAGTTTTTCCCATCTGGAAACAGATGGACCAAGAATGCAGATATTGTTTTCATTTGTTGTTTTAACAGAGCAAAACCTTTAGATGTTATAAATCTTTCCAATTGAGTGATAGAGTGATACAAAGAGTTAATGTGCTTCAGGATATGACTTTTGAATTTTGTCATACATCATTTTTTGGAAGTCAGTATGAAAGAAAATAAGGCTGCAAATCACTATCTGATTGCAAATACAGGATGGCACAATTTATTTTTGATTTGTTCAGTAGTTTGAAGATGGCTGATTCAAGGTAAATACAGGTGATTTGTCAGTTTGATATTTAGCCTGTTTAGTAACAATACAGGTTTGCTTGTTTATCTGTGTAAACTTGAAACTGTAATACTCCATTTTCCATTTTATTTTTTAGATGGCAAAATATGTTATAACAAATGGAGCAACAATAATCAGCCTTTGCTTCAGATCTAAACCTGCTGTAGGTAGGTTTGAGGATTGGACTACCTGAGGACAAAACTAGAAATAATATCAATGAGATATTAATGTGCTAATAGGCACATTTTAAGTATATAAATAGTTTTGTGTTGTACGGTATAGGAAAAACCATACAAAAAAGTAATAATGAAAAGTCCTTTGCAAACCTGTGATCCTGAAACTTTTTTAAAGTTGCACATTAATTCCATCACACCATTATAATATTAATTATGTGGGTATCATTAATGTGCAACTTGAAAAAGTAATTTAATCTGGAAAAGTAAGCACCCTCCAAGTTACTTCACCTTAGCGTATTGCAGCAATATATAAATGCCATTCATTGTTAACTGTTCTTTAGCAATAATTCTTTTGAAATATTATGTAGCCCATGACTATTAGATTGTAAGTGAACTGAATAAAATTAATTATGTTCTATAAAATGAGTTTGATCCTGCTTCTCAAGCAGAGTAAATGACAACTAGAAGTAAGATTTTATTTTCCCTGGAATCCATCATTTTAAAATCTCTGTCTTCCATGTCTATGTGGGACAATGGGGAGATAAAAGAAGCAAATAACTTGGTAAAAAAATGTGGCAATATGAAAGGGCACATCTGTCTTCAGCTTTAACCCTCTTGTCCCCATTACTGTGTTCACAATAGCCATATAGGTTATCAGATTGCCCAGGTCAATAACAAAACAAAACCATCTGTGGTTTATTAAATGTTCACAGTTTTGGCATGCAGTACATTGGCACATCTTGGTTTATTTGCAAATAATGTCATAATATAAAGCAGCATCTCTCCTCCCCACAATTATGTTCTTATGAATTTCATATGTGTTAGATCAAAGTATGGCAGAAGGCAAGATAATAACTCTTTACTTTACAAATTTCTTTGGGCAGTAAACTGGAAAGCAGAAATGTGGCAATCCTGTCACCTACTAACTATTTACCTTATAAATCAACATATTAAAATTTAGTTTCTTGTTTAGTCATCTGAATGGTAAATATTTTGTAGCACTGGTTTATTGAGACTCATTTTTACATATGGTTTAGGTATCAGCAGTATTTAGAACTGACCTTGTACAACAATGCACGCTTGTAGATCCAACTTACATGAGGTTCTGAGATTCAGATGAAGTTAGATTTGGTGCAAATGAGAGGATGGAAAGAACTGAGTACATTGATAAGCAAAAGAGACTGTTGTAATGATGAATATTGAATACTGAAATCAGTTCTTTACAGCCCCTGAATTTGCTTTTGAGTTAGAAATAGAAATAGTATTGTTCAATAGTACGAGGTAATCATGGAAAAGAGTTTTGGGCAATTATTTCGTAAGAATGCATGGTCTTTCAAGTCTTTCAGTACCAAAGAAGACCAAAGAAGTAAGATGTGCTCAGGTTGGCCCATAGTGTCATCACATAATCTAATTTCTCTTAGATCTCACAAATAGGAAACTGAAAAGAACAACAGTAATAATAATCCTAAACACAAAATGCAACTCGTGAAAGAAGAGGATTGCCATGAAATCCTTCAGTTTAGGACTATTCTGGTGACAGATTATTATTATTATTTATTTAACTTAGAAGAAAATGTGGGTCAAGTTCTATTTGCCTGGCTGTCTTCCCTGATCTTGCCATAGCCTGTTTCAAATCTCTGCTTCTGGGTGGTTAGCTGGTTTTTAAGGACTCTGCCAGGGATTGGCCTTACTCCATTAGAGGTCCTGGGGTTTGAAACTGAGATCTGCATGCAAAGCTTGTGACTGTCATTGTAATAACATTGCAATCTGTCACTGCTTTACCCATTTTACTTTAATCTAGATGAAACATCTCAGAATACATTTCTTCTATAAAATTGGGAGTCCTTGATTTGAGTTGGCCAATGAAAGCCAATCAAAGTTTCTCTCGAAATAGATTCTACTTTTACAGCATCAGATCTGGGCTACAAAATCCAGATGACCAACAGAGGGCGGCAAAGAGTTAAAATGGCTGCCCTTTAGCTATTGTCCTCATTTCTGCAGCCCAGACTTAATATTCCTAGGGGCTAATTAATGTATCCAACCACTTCTTGTACCATGAATAATTTATTGTCTGCAAATCTTTACTCTTTTCCATTTCATTCCATGCTGTGATTCATTTCCATGTCTTTGTCTTACTTGGATCTTCTGCTTTTCCTGAAAAAAAAAGACTAAATCCTTCCAGGGGCAGTCAGTTGCCATGACTTCTTTTAATGCTGCTACTGGTACTAGCCTGCCATCAAACTTAAACAAAAAGATTAATTATAGCCTAACCTCTATTTTAGTTCAGACCAAGGTGCAGAGAGGAACGCAGATGAGGGTTCTGCAGAATAAAAATTCAAAAAGAAACACACATTTCCTCTAATCTCCCACTGCTTTGACCAGGAGACAGATCAGCAGTGGGCCTATAATTACTAGAGGTAGGACTTAACAAGAGAGGGTCATGGTCTTGCAATGCAGAATGTAAGGAAGCAGTTTAGGATTTTGATCAGCTCTTTTTATTTTATTTTTCTAAGAGAGAGATTGGACACAGGCTCAGCTTTAAAATGGAACAAGTTTGTGTAATTAAGCAACCAGAATGACAATTCTCAATTGGCTTGTAAACAAGGCTGCTTGACGGAGAAATAGGCAATGACGACCTTTGGAGCAGGAGAGATGGTGTGACTGTATAATAATAGACTGATTTTAATATGAATTAAGAATTTATAGCTCCTTTGAGAGGAAATTTCTGATGCCTCCTCTCTGCCTTCAATCTATGATTGCCGTCAATACTGCAGGCTATTAGATGCGCTCTAACCTGGTGTAATTACTTCTCTCTAGAAAAGAAGCTGTTTTGGGTACTTTTAACAATACCATTATTATTTTTTTGACAGAGGTTGTGCTGGAGACATGTGATGCTTTACAACACTTGGTTGATTTACAAATAGACAAACATTATGGGGAGACAATTGTAGGGGCATTATCACCAGCAGGCTTGCAGCAAGTTCAGATTATTCTCTCATGTCTTCACTGTCTTTGAGCAGAGAAACACACACACACACACAAATGCAAACAGTGACAAAACAAAACAAACTCAGATTCACCTGAATAGTTGTGGATAGTTTCTTGGAGTATTTCATCCACCCATCATCTTGGAACCTGACAATTGAAGTTTTACAATTCCAAGAATTGAAGCCAGACACGACCTAGTGGAAGCTAATGAATTCTGCTGTATTCCAAAGATTGGTTTTTTTTAAAAAAAAATAAGAATAAAAACCAGATTATAATGTGATTTTCTTCCTCTTCTTTTTCAGTGTTTCACTGGTACAAAAGCAATGCTCTTTTTGTTACGATCCTAATATAGCTGGAATAAATAACATGTCTTAAAATTACTTTTGCAAGGTCAAATTCATTTCAACACCCCAAATATTATTTGGCATTTTCATTTTAGTGAAAATACACAGTGAAGGTTGAAACAAGTAATTACATATATTTCTTATTTTGATTCAAAGAAGGGAGAATGTAGGAAGCTGCCTTGTACCGAGTTAAAGCCTTGGCAGCAGCTCTACAAAAGTGTCAGACTCAATAATTTCCAGGTTTATCGGGAGATGTTATGAATTGAATATGAGTGATTTCCCACAGGAAACTCATTAAACAACAATGTCATCAGGACCAGGTAAGTGTGCCTTCTTTGTAGCAGCGCCTGCTTTCTGAAATAAGATTTTCTCCCCACCAAAGTTATGGATGGCCCCAATTCTGCTGCTGTTTAGAACAGTGTCCCCTCCCCCCCAACCTTTTGGGCACCAGGGACTGGTTCCATGGAGACAAGTTTTTCCATGGACTGGAGGAGGCGTGGTTTCATGTACTGCCTGCATCCCACGGGTGGGGCTTTGCTTGTATTGTGTGGACCAGTTTCTGGCATGCCACAGATAGGTGACGGTCCAGGGACTGGAGGGTTGGGGACCCCTGGTTTAGAACAGCCACAAAGAGCTATTTCTTTACAAGGCCTTTGGCAATGGAGAGTAATTGAGATCCTTGCTTTACCATGCTGGCCTTCCTCTTTATTATTTTTTTTAGGTTTTATTTATTTGATTGTAATTTTGTTGTTTGATTGTTGTGAGCTGCCCAGAGTTATTGAGAATTGGGTGTTTAAAATCATCATTTTCATTATTATCATCGTCATCATTTAAAGACATTCTTAGGGCGAGTAAAAAGTATATGGCTGATTATGTCACAAGGTTATTTTTTAGCTGGCAAAGGCAGAATGGGAAGAGGATTTAATTCCTACCTTTCCTACAGGAGATCAAAGCAGCATAGGTAATGTATACTATAGCTAGAACTGACAGTGAGAACAATTAATCAGTGGAACAGCTTGCCTCCAGAAGTTGCAGGTGCTCCATCATTGGAGGTTTTCAAGAAGAGATTGGACAGCCATTTGTCTGAAATGGTAGAGGGTCTCTTGCTTGAACAGGGGGTTGGGCTAGAAGATCCCCAAGACCCCCCCTTTCAACTCTATTACTCTGCTATAGCAGGAACCATATAAGATAGGTTGAGTAAGAGACAGGGACTGGCCTCAGATCACTCAGTATACAGTATTTCCTTGGCTGTAATTGAACATGAATCTCCCCAGTGTACCTTTAACATCTTCAACATTACATCATTTTGGCTCTCTATGTAATGGTTTGTCTGACAATCATAAAATGCCTTTTGGTTTGGAATATGATAAATCTAATTTTTTGAGTCAGGAGTTAGACCTTATTTGATCTTCAGAAAAAAGTGGATAAAATGCATGAACCTGAGCAACTATTTCCCCACCATCAACCTTTTTCTCATATCCTACTTAAAGACAAAAATGGTGCAATCTTGTAATCTTGATTTCCACTTTAGCAGCATGGGAATTTGGCCCATGCTGGGTTTCAAATGGACATGGAGCATTCTATACTGTTCACTGTCTAACTCTGATGTAGATTCATGAACAGGCTGGCACAGGGACAAGCATTTCATAGATATTTTGCTTCTAAGTTAGATATATAATGTCCAAGTATTCTACAAATATAACAAAATATTACTGTACAAGCTACAATTTAGTATATTTCTTTGTTTCCTTTTTAAAGAGGTAAAAAGCTCTTTGGTTCAAGCAAAGAGTTAAAGTTCTTAAAGAATCATGGACTGTGAAGCATGAAAATTATACATTAATGTGCTTGTCTGCTTGTTTTTATATCTATGCAATATAGGGAGCAAAATGCTTTCTTGTTCAGTATTTTGATACTGAGCCAATCTAATTCATATTTATTCACATATGGCTTAATTTACAAGAACATTGACATAGGACTGCAGCCATAGAATAGTATTAGTATTTCTATCTGTTAGGACAGACATGTCAAACACAAGGCCCGGGGGCCGGATGCAGCCCGCGAAGTGGTTTCATGTGGCCCCCGAAGCCATCCTGGAAACAGTGAGGGAACGGCCCCCACTGCCTTGACCCTGGCCCAGGCTGGCCGGCAGCCAATGTACAATTTTGTGGTGGCCATCTATGCTGAAACGCATTCAGTCTTAGCTCCACAAGGCCGTCCAGAAACAGCGAGGAACCAGCCCCTGCTGCGTTGGCTTTGCCCCCTGGTGCATGCTGGGGAGGTGTCACCCTTTGTGAGGAATGAAGAAATGCACCATGCCTTGGCACTTGCCCCAGTCTCACCCCCTTCTGCCAGAGACCCTCAGATCTGTCCCACTCCTGCCCAGGCTCCCACAGGCACCCTTGACGTGAACGATGTAGAGCTGGCCATGCCCACCCAGTAGGCCACACCCACTCCATCTGTGCCCACCCAGTAGGCCACACCCACCCTGGCCACACCCACCTGGGCCCCCAAGGGCAACCGCAATGCTGCTGCGGCCCTCAATGAAATTGAGTTTGATACCCCTGTGTTAGGATCTTTGAACTTCATTCCCTGAAAATTGCTATGCTTATATAGATAAGTCTACTGTGATTTGTTGAAATGATTCAATTACAAAATGGATGAATCCATTTTAGATTATCTCATCCAATCTGAACATTTGAATCTATTTACACTGTTGATTCAAACACTATTTTTTTTTAGAAAGAAACATTTTCTATGCAGTTGCGGGAAGCTTTTTTTATTGTGCAAATCATATTGTTCAACAATCTAAATTGTTGAAGCTCCTTTGAATCAAGTAGATGCAATGAACGTTTGCAGAATCCCAAAAACTTAATTTCCCAGGATAACTTGCTCCTCCATGCTTATCCACTTCCAGGTATTGGAAAAACTGGAACAAGCAGGAGAATAGGTAAAAATTGTAAACCTTTCAATCTCCCACTTTGACACTGTGCGGCCTGATTTTAATTTGCCAGGAAGTTACTGACACACTCAGAGAAGCTTGCCTACTACCTGAGGCAGAAAGATACCTGCTGTTTCCTCTGATGTTCTCACTTATACAGTGCTTCCAACAGACATTTTTTTCCAATAGCAGCAGGTTCATCTCTTCTTCTTCTTCCTAAGGCTTCAATTTGGGGGGGGGGACATCTCAAGATGATACATTGTGAAGAGGCTCTGGTAAGAGTCTGTTCAGACAGATGCCACGGTCATCTCGCAATTGTCATTCTGAGGACCCCTATATAGTGACTCTTATAGAAGATTGAGCTGAAACAACAAACCCCTTGGGGGAGCATATTTCTTAAGTACAAAGAAGCATATGTTCCTGGACAATACCAGAATCTATCTGCCTCATTGCTCCCTCTTCTACTCCCTGCCTAAAATGACTGCTCCACTGTATTGAATGATTGGGGTGAAATTGAACTGGTTGGTTCAGTGCCAATGCCCTCCTTGACCTTTCTGCTGCTGGACATAATGGAAGGAAACAGAAGACGTTAATAAATCAAAAACTAAATCAAACAGCAACTTGTCTCAATTGGAACAGAGCCGTTTTCTCCAGGCCACTGGTCTCCAGATATATTGGAGTGTGACTTCCAAAATTGCTAGATAACAGGTTGTGAAGGCTGGAATCCAGACAGAAACTCTTTGAAAAATCCCATAATAACCATAATTGCATCAGCTTTAGGGATTCAAAAGCATCGCCTTTTACAAAGATCTGACTAGACACGCTTTAAAGAATAATAGACTCTTACCTATAAATGGGAGTTCAATCTGTACTTAGAAAGTCTTTCTTTGCCAGTAAAAACAAAATTTGCAAGCCACCTCCAAACCCTGCTTTGTTCACAGATGGTATGTGAGAAAGCACCAAATCATCTCTGTGGAGATTTCAATGAAAGCACACTAACAATAGCCCAGGACCTATTACTATAAATAGTTCCTGAAAGAGATGCTTGCAAAAATGCTGGTGTGTGAAGAAAACTAGAATGATAAAGTTGCCTGTTTTCCTAGCACGATGATCCTCTGAGTTAGGAATAACACACTATGCTCTTCCACAACAGCTGCTGCAAGCAATCATCACTCCAAATCTATATAGGCTTGCTGCATCTATACAGGTGGGATGACAGCACCATTTTAAAAGAGATTGCTTGTGTGCCTGGTGTTTAATTTATGAAGCCCAAAAGATCAAGGAGACAGGAGCAAGCTATTAGGAGCTGGCTTTCCTGCTGCAGTTTATTTTAATGGCATCTTAATCAGCAGCATTTGAAGCAAATCACCACTGACTCTTAATATACATGGGAATGACACATCCTCCCAAGATAAAACAACTACTTTCTGCAGCTACTATGTCACAGTGCTAAATGCAGTGGAAATTTATTTATTTATTTATTTAATTTAATTTATATGCCGCCCTTCTCCCAGCGGGACTCAGGGCGGCGCACAACATATTTAAAACCAAAGTATATATACAATCCCCCCCTTAAAACCGAATTAAACCAAATTTTAAAGTTGTGTCTTCCAAATTCCTAAAAAACCCAGTATAAAATCCACCCTAGGTCAGGTCCGCTTGC
>NW_015386217.1:191349-200648 GCF_001527695.2 Protobothrops mucrosquamatus | reverse complement strand
ATGACATCTTGTAGGGGAGAAAATAAACTTAGCAAACAAAATGGAGACTGCACCCCTTTCCTCTCTGTCTTATAGATATGACCAGAGTCATCTGTTGGCGTAATTCTATCAGACCCAACTACGGTCCATGGGGTTGTGAAGGGACATCACGACAAGACTTAGTGATTGGACAACAACAACAAATCAGACCCAAACTGACCCTCCCCTGCCCAGAGACAAAGCCGCTTGCAGTCCCATCTGAGGGGAGAAGCCTCAGTAGCTCACAGCAGAGCGCAAGGGCACCCCTTACAAGCAAATTGCAACCAAGAAATTGCAACCAAGTTCCATCCTCGATTAGTCTGATGACCTCAACATTCCATGTCCTTTATGAGGGGTTTCCTCAGCTCTACTGCTCTGCTGAAAAGCCTGTTTTGCCTAACAATAGAATTCCCAGGGACACTAACAAGGACCTGCCTGGCTTCTCCAAATGTTGCCAGGCAAGCAGATCCCTAGGATTTCCTGCCTTATAGCCCTCAACCTCTACAAAAATCTTCGTTTTTCCATTGTTCTGGGTCCCTCATTTTTGTAAAGCAGCCACCCAAAGAGCCTTGCAATACAACTTGGTTCTTCTTCTCAGTGTTGTGCTCCTTCTTCAGACTGAATCCGCAACAAATGTCTTGCCATTTTTGGTGCCCAATATAAGAGATTCTGATGGTCTCTTTTCCTATACTAAGGTAGTTACAAAGTGGCAAAGGATTTTATTTTAACACTGGAGGTGACATAATATCATTCAGCACTACAAAGACAGCAGAATGAGGTAGGTACCCCAGCAGAAGGATTTCAGGTTTGTCTTTGAAGAACAAAAGACATCATAACCGCTGACGAGGTGACCTCTCAGAATCTGCTGCCTCCTCTGTATTTCTCTATCTTGTAATAGGGCCAGTCTTATACATTCATTTCTGCTGTAGCATGCCAATAAAGTTGAAGGGCACAGAAGGAGGACTGTTGTATTTTATGTAGAACAAACGCTGGAGATCAATTATCTTTGTGGAGAAAGTAAAGGCTTATCTCAGATTTTTTTAATGTGGAAAACAGCTACTCTAAAGTTATTGCTGCATAAATAATTCAGATTGATCATTCACTCAGGCTGCAGTTCTGGGTGCTCCTTAGTTCTGATTAGTTGTACCACTTTGTTTATGTAGTTGGCAGCTAACTACATTAACAAAGCAGTATGCCTCTTCTATCAATGTAGTCCTCAAAATTCATGCTAATCTTTTGGCTGCTATCAGTAATGCGTTAAATGTAAAAGATATGCCAAATGTAAGGTGCCCAGAGTCTTTGGAGTCAGGAGATTTCTACATCCAAACAAACAATATTTTAAGAACTGTCATGGTGAAAGACTATCAAATAATTTCAAAGAAGCCTTTCTTAAGACTTTAGAGATTGATTGAAGTCTTCGTTTCCAAAGTATAAATTTCAGCAAGAAAGCTGAAAGCTTCAGAAATGAGCAGAAGCTTGGTCCTCATCTGAACTTCTTCACTTACACAAGGAAACAGAGATTTCAATATATTTTCTGAATATTAGGAGTTTCACAATTCAAATGAAAGACATATCTGCATAGAATACCTAATTTGTAACACAGAGATTCATTTCTATAGAACTCAATATCCACCTAAAACAGATCTGAATAAAATTCTCCACTGCTTAAAAAAAAACAAAAGGATGTGTTTGGTTATCTAAACTGGTGTTTCTCAACTAACACAACATTTAAGATATGTGGACTTCAACTCCCAGAATTTCCAAGCCAGCATAGTGTTGAGTTCCACATATCTTCAAGTTGCAAAGGTTGAGAAACACTGATCTAAAAATTAAATGTATGGGAAGAAGTTGTGACTTTTCAATAATGACAAAAAATAAGCTCTGCAACGTGGTCAGAATTATGGGGTTTTTTTCCCATACTTACTGGGACTTTTCTGAATCTGAACCTGGCCTTAATTACATCCTGTTTGCAATTCCAGATCCAGCAGCCTCCCATAGGAGAGAAAGCTGTAGGCAAAGGCAGAGCAGGGAAAGCACACACCTATTAGTGGTTTAAGTGTGCTTTGAGTGAGACAAATGCATGCACATCCATTTGCACACAAATCAGGCCTAGTCAGGGAACCAGCACTCTTTATGGGCAACATCTGGCAATGTCATAGCCCAGCAATCAGCACAGCTGTGTCTTCATGTGGCTGCAGCAAGCATTGCCACTCCTTAAATGGGAGTTGGAGAGAGATTGATTCCTCAGCTCTTCTTTCTTGAATTACCAGGTCCTCCAATTAACATTAACTCCTCTCTGGGCACCCGCTGATTATCTGACACATTACCCTTCTGTAATATATTCTCTGAAAGGCTTCTCATCTTCTGAGCAAATAGAAAGAGAGCGGAGGTGAGGGTGGCCATGGTCGGGCATGAAGAGAGAAAAGGAATCCAGACTGGTGTCTTTAATTTGCAGTTTGGTGCCTCAAAGGAATCTCTGGAATAAAATTAATTAGTCTCCGGTAATGGGGATTATTGCAGTATCTGCCAAATAGAATTTCATCCCTACAAACGAATGCGGCTTCCCTCTTGCATGGCTGCTGGGCTAGCTGTGCTATCTTGAGTTGTACTTGAAGATAAAAGTTATCACTGCAGCTCTGCCCGTCAGAGAGGGCTTCACCTCCACATTTATTACCTTTGGCAGGCATGCCTGTCAAGTTATCTCCATTGCTTGAGAATATTCTAGCCTGCTTCATCTTAGAAAATTGCAGTGGGGGCTCTCTTTCTCTCTGTGTGCGTGTGTGACAACATTCATTCCCTAATTTTGTTCAAAAATCATAGTAAAAAAAAATGAAAATGTAATTGTTCATGTGCCCCTGTTTCTCTATGTCAGTCAGTCAGTCAGTCTGTCTATGATAAGTAAGTGTAGAACAGTGTATAAGTTGCTTAGTGATGACATATACTGACAGCTTTGTCTTTAGCCATTCATAACTAAATGTTCATGTTTAGTTGCATGAAAATGGCATAGATAGAAGAGAGCAGTGGATTAATGCTAGCTATCTAGTTATTTGCATACTAGTTATCTCAGCAGATAAATCACAGTGCTGAAATACCATTCTTGACTGGTAAATAGGACTCGGGAGAAATGTGCTCCTTCCTTCCTTCCTTCCTTCCTTCCTTCCTTCCTTCCTTCCTTCCTTCCTTCCTTCCTTCCTTCCTTCCTTCCTTCCTTCCTTCCTTCCTTCCTTCCTCCTTCCACCACTTGGAAGCACAGTGTAAAGCAGGAGACAATTATTTTGTTTTATTTCATATGCCCCAGCTTTCAGGAGGACTCACAAATAGAAATCAATGGATAAATAAAAGTTCTAAACCAGGGGTGTCAAACTGGATGCGTCATGGCGAAACTGCGCCCACACCATTGCCAGCAATGGGGGGAAAAAAGTCACAATACGTCACGACACATCACATGACGTTGCGAGTCTGACACCCCTATTCTAAACAATAAACTCAATTAGGACTATGTGGATATTTGATTCAAAGGCAAGTCAATCAAACCACTCTTTCAAACTGAATTTCTGAATCAGTGCTGGTGCTTTTGAATCCGTTTGATGGATTCAGCTCAAATTTGGGCATTGTAACTGTCTTGACATTTCAGATAAAACAATTGTGCTAGGATTTTGGATGATTTTCAAACTCCTGCAATCAGTTCCCCAATAAGCAATAGCAGCATTGCATCAGTTACAGACTTGATCAAAATTGGGCTGTTCTTCAGCCACACTGTCAAAAGTGCTAGGCCGCGCAGTGTTTCTCAACCTTGACAATTTTAAGGCATGTGGACTTCAACTCCCAGAATTCCACAGCCAGCAATGCTGGCTGTGGAATTCTGGGAGTTGAAGTCCACATGCCTTGAAATTGTCAAGGTTGAGAAACACTGTGCTAGGGTAAGCCTTTGTCGGCATTTTTCCAATTTCATGATGTTCCTCAAACACAGGCTTTCAGAGGATGCCCAGGTGTCCAGCACAGTCACTTTTAGCATAGGTAGCAGTCCCCTGGACAAATTATATTTCAATTTGAATTCTAGGAAATATGTTCAGTGTGCAATTATATGCAACTGCCTCAAATCATGCACGTTCAAATGGATTCAGGGCTATTCAAATTAATTTAATAATTCAATGGAATTTTCTGAACTTCACATATTGGCAGCAATATGCCAGTTATTTCATATAAAAACAAAATTTAAGGAAACATGACCTGTAATAGGTTCTCTGACAATGTTGTGAGTATCTAATTCGAAAATGAATTTTATCATCCGTTAACCTCATGCCTAGCTGAATCCTTTTGGTAATCAGACATATTTTTCCTTCTTTCTCTTTCCACACTTAATTTTCTCTCCGTCTCTACTGAAATTTCCTAACTCTGGGCAGCAACTTTACTTGGAAAGAGCCTGAGGAAAAAAGACTATTCAATTACTCTTTTTGGTTCTGTGGCATTTTTTTATATGTGTGAGTCTCACTTTTTATATACACATGTCTTCATGTAAACAAAGTACGTAATATAAAACAAAAATAAAAACATATAGCACTTGGGCAGGACCGAATAATCATCCATACAACCATGAGACTTTGAACCCATGCCCAGATATCCAGGATACACACAAAGCCAGGTTTATCAAAGAGCACAGGGATGGGGCCAATCCAATCTCAGTCATGGGGATATTCCAGAGGATGGGGGGCCATAGCAGAAAAGGCTCTCCTTCTGAGACCCACCTGACAACATTCCTTAGCTGATGGCACCCAGAAGAGATGGAATAGGGTGGATGGAAAGAAATGGGACCCAGTGCTTTTTTTGTAAAAAAAAAATAAAAGGTGCCAGAACTCACACATGTCATACAACCTGTCTTGCCTATCCTACAAGGTTCCATCCCAAAAAGGTGCCGGACCTCCGTTCTGGGCATTCTATGACAAAAAAAAGCCCTGATGGGACCCATAAATAAGCAACAAGGATATCTTTTTTGAATCAGAATGCCAGTTCCAGTTATTGACTGCCTAAAAGTTTTCAATCAAGAAAGTACCCATCTTGGATAGTGGGAGCTTGGTTGATCCACGCTCTCCCAGGCATGAAAGACTTAGCAACCAACCAGTAGATTTGTCTAATCATAGAAAAATATTCCTCCCTGCTTGAGAGGCTGGTTGATTGGTTGTTGGTTGGTTGGTTGATTACTAAGACCTTGTCCTGACTAACAACTGTTGGGGAGCTTGAACTCCAATTTCCATGATGTCAAAACTGAAAAGACACACATATTGTGGCATTAGAAATTGTATGGATATCCATTTTATGGAAAACACAGGCTAGGTGTTGTTGTCCCAAAGAGAGGCCTTTGCTCATATGTGTCCTTGTGCTGTGTATAATACACATCCAAAGCTTTAGCCTTGAACCTTCTCTTCTTTCATCTAAAATAAAAAGAGAGTTGCCATACATTATAATCAGAACGAATGTAAGAGATTCTGAATTTTGGGGGGAAAAAAACATTGGTACTTTTCATTTTCTTTTGTGAAAGAGACTGTCCAGCAGTTATCCATTAAGCCATCAGCACCTTCCTTTTCAATACTGAGATGTTATACTGTAGCCTGCAAGCAGTAATTATAATCTTATTGCATTCAAAGTGATAACAGTTTAGCTATTGCTTGATTGGCATCAGCTGTTCTCCTTGAATTGCTTGCTGCAAGTGATGAAAACATTCAGATTTGCCTAATCAAATTGCTTATTGTTTTGGGAGTTCCTTTGCATGCTCTTTCCTAGCTTCATGTGTTCCAAACCCTCTCTATAGGTAGAAAACAAATAGCATAATATTTTTTGGATAAGCGCCAAGCCTCTGAGACGTTTGAGCATCATGCAAATATTTACATTGCAATACCGTTGTTCCTAGAAGATCCTCCCAGAATTGTAGGATGATTCGATGATTATTTTGATTTCTCTGATACCAGAAAATCTTGCTAAGACTGGTTTGGCAACTGGAAGGACCAGAACATATGTATAAGGAGAAAGGTAGTAGATTTACTAGATCCAAAGTCTTCCTAGTTCCTGCCATTCCCCCTGAAGAGCTTGAAATCCATGCCAAAGAGAAATTCTTTCTCTGAAATAAACAGAGGAATGAATTAAAATTCATTGGACACAAATCTTCTCCTTTACCCTTTACCCTACTCAACTGAGCTCAGGACTTCAAGGCAAAGAACTTTAAATGCCAGATTATATATAATGGTTCAGGTCTCACCAGGACTGGAGAGATTCAGGTTTGGATTCACCCTAAGCAAGGGAAATATACTAGAGCAAACTGCATCATAGCGAAATTGCGCCCACTCCATTGCAGGCAATGGCAAAAAAAATTGCAATACGTCGCGACACGTCATGTGACGTTGCAAATTTGACACCCCTGTACTAGAGGCTTTGGGCCTAGCATATTCTTTTAGCTCAACCTATTTTGAAGCTTCCATTTGGATAAGATGTGTTCTCCTAGGGAAGTAGAAAAGAGATGGCAAGGAAGATGCATGATTCATAGTTTTACAGCTCCTGGCCCAAAAATGGTACAAGGAAAGCTACTGGAAATCAACAGCTGGTCTGGGAAATGTTGCTGAATTAAATTGTGGTTTCTTCAAAACTCAAGGTGTAATCCACTCTCTTGGCAGAAATCCCACAAGCCCTTTCACTGACAATAAGTTATCAATAAAAACTGATTAAAAATCGCCTGCCTTTTTATGCTACTTATAATAGACTGTAGGAGGGTGATTTCTTTAGGCTGATTAATGGCAGGGCTAGTACTAAATCAGCCCTTTCTCCCACATATTAGAAGTGCCTGCAGATCTCTGATGCAAACATTCCGAGTTCCCGCACACATACAGTATCTATCACATAAAGACACTGTTCTTTACTTCTCACATTCTGCTTTTAATATTTAATGTTAATGTTCAAGGTTGAACCTCATGGAATTCCATATCCTTTTCTGCTTCAATTTCTTTCTTTACAGTCTGTCTCTCCCCCTCCTCTCCCCGTGTGTGTGTGTGTGTGTGTGTGTGTGTGTGTGTGTGTGTGTGTGCATTGAAGTGCTGAAAGTAGTTGATGTTTGAAGGAGGTGGGAATTTGTGTTATAAAATCCTTGGAGCTGTGTTATCACTTTGTTGCTAATCTGGAAGCTGAATGACAACTTCTATCTTGCATCTTCCATTATGGTTCCCATTACTCTTTTTGTGACACTTTACACAAGGTCTGGCCTTGCCTGTGATTAATATCTCCAACTGCTAGGTTTGTTAGCTGTAGACCCTTTGGAGATCTTTAGTTAACATTTGACTGCTATTAACCTCACTTCAGAATGGATTGATATTCACACACATATTCATTGCTGTGTACACCATTCATCAAACATTCCCACTTCCTTTTTTAAAACTTTCTTTTGAGAGAATTACAATAATATCAATACCATTGCAGTTTTCTTAACCAAAGGTTTGTTCTTAGAAGGCTGAGTCAACCTTAGAATAGAATAGAGCTGGAAGGGACCTTGGAGGACTTCTAGTCCAGCCCCCCCACTCATGCAGGAGAATCTATACCATCTCAGACAAGTGACTGTCCAGTCTCTTCTTAAAAACCTCCAGTGATGGGCACCCATGATTTCTGAGGGCAAGCTATTCCACTGGTTAATTGTCCGCACTGTTAGGAACTTTCTCCTCTTTTAGTCCAACCCCCTGCTCAGACAGGAAACCCTATACCATTTCAGACAAATGGTTGCCCAGTCTCTTCTTAAAAACTCCCAGTACAGTATTGGAGCATTCACAATTTCTGGAGGCAGGTTGTTCCACTGATTAATTGTTCTGCCAGGAAATTTCTCCTTAATTCCAGGTTGCTTCTCTCTTTGATCAGTTTCCAACCATTATTTCTTGTCCTGCCCTCTGGTGCTTTGGAGAATAATTGACCCCCTCTTCTTTGTGGCAGTCCCTCAAATACTGGAATACTGCTATCATGTCATCCCATATCTTCTTTTCTTTAGACTAATCAAATCCAAGTCCTGCAGCCATTCTTCATATGTTTTAGTCTCCAGGCTTCTGATCATCTTAGTTGCTCTTCTCTGAACTTTTTCCAAGGTCTCAACATTTTTTTTGCAGTATGGTGACCAAAATTGGTTGCAGTATTCCAGGTGTGGTCTCACTAGGGTTTTATAAAGTGGTACTAATACTTCATGTGATCTTGATTCTATGCTTCTGTTTATGCAACTCAGGATTGTATTAGCTTTTTTGGCTGCTGCTGCACATTGCTGGCTCATAGTCAAGTGATCATCCACTAGGACTCCAAGGTCCCTCTCACAGTTATTGTTTTTGAGCCAGGTCTCACCTAATCTGTACTTATATCTTTGATTTTTCCTGCCTAAATGTAAAACTTTGCTTTTCTCCACATTAAAACTCATTTTGTTGGATAGGTCCCATTGTTCCAGTTTGTCAAAATCTTTTTGAATCCTGAGCTTGTCTTTGGGGTGTTGGCTATTCCTACCAGTTTAGTGTCACCTGCAAATTTGATGAGTTCCCCTTCTATTCCCTCATCTAAGTCATTGATGAAGATATTGAAGACTACTGGGCCTAAGATGGAACCCCACTGCTTACTTCTCTCCATGTGAATGTAGGACTACTTGTTGAGTATGGTTTGTCAGCCAGCTACAAATCCATCTGGTGGTGATGTTGTCTATTCCACCTTTTTCTAGCTTACCAAGCAGTAGATTGTGATCTACTTTATCAAATGCCTTACTGAAATCTACGTATACTATGTCCACAGCGTTTTGCTGGTCTACTAATTTGGTCACTTTATCAAAGAATGAAATAAGATTGGTTTGACATGATCTGTTTTTAACAAACCCATGCAGGCTACCAGTTATAACTTCGTTTGCTTCTAGTTGTTCACAGATCTGTTTTTTGAATATCTTTTCTAGGATCTTCCCAGGTATTGATGTTAAACTGATTGGTCTGTAGTTTCCTGGGTCTGTTTTTCCCCTTTCTTGAAGATGGGAACCACATCAGCTCTTTTCCAATCTTCAGGTACTTCCTCAGTGCTCTAGGATTTTTGAAAGACATACAGAAGGATCTGGACAGACTTGAACACTGGGCACTATCTAACAAAATGAAATTCAATGGTGAAAAAAGCAAGGTTCTACATTTAGGCAAGAAAAACCAATTGCACAAGTACAGCATAGGTGGCACCTTGCTCAATAGTAGTAACTGTGAGAGGGACCTCGGAGTCCTAGTGGACAATCACCTAAATATGAGCCA
>NW_015386217.1:164550-191316 GCF_001527695.2 Protobothrops mucrosquamatus | reverse complement strand
CCTGACAGTGAGAACAATTAACCAGTGGAACAACCTGCCTCCAGAAGCGGTGAATGCTCCAACATTGGAAGTTTTTAAGAAGAGACTGGACAGCCATTTGTCTGAAATGGTATAGGGTTTCCTGCCTGAGCAGGGGGTTGGACTAGATGACCTTCAAGGTCCCTTTCAACTTTACTATTATTATTATTATTATTATTATGTTGCAATGGTTCTGAGATAACATCTGCCAGCTCCTTCAGAATTCTGGGATGTAATCTGTTGGGTCCTGGTGATTTATATTTGTCAAGGTCAGATAGGTGTTCTCTTACCATTTTCTTGCTTGTTTTAATTTTTGTTTAGTTTGTCTTTTGCAGTATTTCTTTTGGTATGTTGTGCTATAATTTCTTTTTGTGTGAAGATTGATGCAAAGAATGAGTTAAGCAGCTCTGCTTTCTCCCTATTGCTTGTTATGTCCTTGCCAACTTCTCTCTTTAGTGGACCTACAGTTTCTTTGACTTTTTTCTTGTTATTAATATGTTGAAAGAAATTTTTTTTTATTATCCTTTATTCCTGTTTCAAATCTTTGTGCATGTTCTGGCTGTCTGCTGATAATCAGCCTTAGTTATGTGTCCCTCTTTCCTTTTTTTTTACTTGTACTTTTTGTCTTTCAATTTGTCAGAGAGATCTTTGTGCAGCCATGCTGGTTTCTTCTTGACTTTCTTGTTTTTCTTTTTCAGTGATATTGTGCTGGACAGGGCTTTTATGATAGCATTTTTCAGAGTTTCCCATGCTTCTTGAGTTGTTTTCCCCGTTAGGATTTTCATCCATGGAATCTTTCCTAGGTTCTCTCTGAGTTTGTTAAAATCGGCTCTTTTGAAGTTTAAGACATTGGTTGAATTATGTTTGCATTATATTGAATTCCAGTATGAGGTGGTCACTTTCCCACAAAGGTCTGGCAACTTCAATTCCCTCTATCACTTCTTCTCTATTAGTAAGAATTAGGTCCAGTATAGCTTTACTTCTAGTTCCCTCCTCTACCTTTTGGATGACAAAGTTGTCGGCTAGGTTGGTTAGGAATCTGTTTGATCTTCTGCTCGCTGCAGAGTTTGTCTCCCAGCTGATATCTGGGTAGTTGAAGTTTCCCATTACTACTGTGGTATGCTTCCTACATACATTTGTTATCTGGTTGGCAAAGAGTCCATCTATTTCTTCTGATTGGTTGGGTGGTCTGTAGTATATACATTGTGAATCCTCTAGAAGAAGAACCAAAATATTGTTGGAATAAAAAAGGCAACTGTAATAGATTAACCACCCAATTTGCTTTTAAAACATTGTTGGGTCAGAAGAAAAATGAACTCATGAGAATGTGATTTGGAGAAATAATAAGGAATCTGGTCAGGAGGACTAGGAGAAAATGCATATTCAATTTAAGTAGCTTTCCTTAAGCATGGCAGATTTTTTTCCCCAGTCTTTCCCAACCTGATATTTTACAAATGACTGGACTGCCCAAATCTCAAATATTTATGCTAATTTGAAATTTTGGATGTTTCTGTTCCCGACACCGACCTGAGAAGGATCCTTTCAGTTATAGTATGTTGATTGAACTGCATCACATATATTGAGAATTCAAAAGGATATAATAAAGAGGATGCTGTTATGTGATGAAGATCTTGCTAATTTTCTGGCTATCTCATTGCTGTGGTGGTGAAAGTGAATAAAAATAATTAATAAACATAATTAAATCAATTGTACATAAACGTAGGCTACATATATAAACTTACATTAAAATAATGGTTGCAATTGCTGTTATTTTAATAAAGGATACAATATAGCTAGTTTTTTTATAAATGCAGTTCTGACCTATGATAATTTATATTTATAAAGCAATAAAAGTGGGACTGTGCTTGAAGGATTGCACAATATTTTCTGTCCTCCCTCTAATTAATAGACCTTCATTGCCCTCTACAATATTACAGTTTGTTTTATTCTTGCACTAAAGCTTTATTCAGATACAAGTACTGTTCAGATAATTTAGTGGCCAAGATATTATTATTCTATTAAACTGTCCAGCTCTATTAGTGCATTAGACTTGGGCCTTCTTTTGACTGCAAAAGTGAACTTTATGAGACTTTATAAGATTTAAATTGGAATTCCAGCATTAGCCAATCTTTAGATATATTGGACAACATATTCACATTTTTCTAGTGGTCATTTCATTCTGACACGTGTCTAATTTGCACCTTTTTCTTCTCTTTTTAAATAAATAAATAAACACAGGCACCTTTTTGCTTGTTTTGTGTGCATTTCACTTTTCTTCCAGTATTTTTCTTTTGCAATATTTGGCGGTATCATTTTTTCAACAGATAGGCCTTTTAACATCATTAGTATAATATATTTTGCTTGTGGGGGAAGTGTTTGAAAGATTGCAAAACCCTGAAAATTCTGAGAGATTTTTTATTGTGTTTTATATATTGATTCAGGATTTGTTCATTTGGTAAGTTGATACCACAATTCTGACTAAGCAGATTTCTCTCCTGTCCCTTTATTCTGAGGGCTGCAGCAATTTTGTGCAAAAAGAAGCTTCATAGATATTATTCTACAATGAGAATACACTTGGGTGCTATGCCAAGAGGGTGACTGCATCCCGCAATTAGTTAATGCATCAAAAGCTATACTTCTGCCTGGGAATTCATCAGATGAAGCTGGATGCTCCCTGGTAAGCAACAATTTAGGTATTAATTGAGCCATTTATGTAACGGGAACAATTCTGAATCAATTTATTCTTTGTTCCTTTCCAATGAGTCATTAACTTAAAAATAAATGGGGAAAAGGGCTAATTTAATTTTGAAAGTCTTCATTATGAAAGCAAGGAAAACTTAGTTAAAAATGATTTCTCGCTAAAATCAAGAGTGCTATTTATGTTATGGCCTTCATGTGTTTTGTAGAGTTTGTTGTCTCATAAATGGTCACAATAAAACAGAGTTACTCTGGATATTTTTTAATGACTTCTTGGAATATGTCATATGATAACCATTTCTTCAGAATCCCTCAGAATTTGTATGCATACGAACATGTCACTGTGACTGTCTGTGGACTGACATAGTAATCCAAAGGCAGGCAACCTTTTTATGACACAAGAATATATGGCACACTAAAAAAAAAACAAAAAAAACTCTATTGTGGCAGTCTCACTATTCACAAAATGGCTGCCCACTATGACCCCAGGCAATCACAAACCAGTCATTTATTAAAAATAAATAAGCCCCTTAAGAATTTCATACTTTTTAATTTAAATAAATACATTTATTCTGCAAATAAGTGTAATTGCTAGAGGACATGCTAGCTCCCGATTTTTTATTTATTAAAATAATATTTGAAAAGTAAGATGGGCTAGGAAGCATAGGAGACACTCGGATAGCTATCTGGGGACACCACAGAGTTTACTGTTATATTACTGATTTGGTGTACTTCTCGTTAGCCTATCTTATATAAAGCCTATCTTATATAAAAATGTAAATGTTCATTTGTTCAAAATCTTAAATCTCTGAAAGTTCTTCAATGATTCCTTTGAAATTTTGATACAACGTTGCATTCGAATATGCGCGTGTTTTTATATACCTATATTATATAAATGTCACACCTGTGACAGGTAAAACATGCTTTTTTGAAAAACAGCACCATCTGTTGGACATAAAAGCAACACACGCTTTTACCGGACTGAGCCACAGCAACACGTGACTGGGTACAGCTAGTCTTAAATATAAAGAATTCTATAGAACACCTAGCTGGTAACTATGTGTTTAATTCCTTACATTTGTTTGACAACTGAAATTTTAAAAAAGGTCAGAAGTCTTTTGTGTCTATAAATAAACTACTTATCTCATAAGCAGAAGGTGTATGCAAAATTGTAAGTGAATCACAATGATAAAAATATTGGGGAGATGGTTACTGAGGAAATATGTGCTTAAAGTGATTACATTTCTTAAATCATCTCTATAGTAGTAAATATATTTTTCTATGAAAATTGAAAATATATATTTACTGTCAATATCGCTTTTACTTGTTTATTTGCAGTCAACTTTCTACCCATACTTATTTGATGGACCACTGCAACAAAATTCTGAAAGATGTCTGTATAATTCTAGGTACATACTGTTAATAATATGAATAAATATCATTTCTGCATATAAGAGTATAGCTCAACAGATTCATCTCTTGTAGGACATGATCAAGTCATGTTCACCAAATCTATATCTCATTTCAAGTACTTTCTATATTAAACTAGTAAAAGGCAACACAGGGACAATAAGACAGTTTAGAGTTCAATTTCAGTTAATGCCAACAGTATTGTCAATGGAAAGATGATCCGGCAGACACTAGATTGCATATTCATGACTTATGCACTTGGTTGGTTTAGTTGCCATCCAGAAAGATTAAAACTCTCAACTAGATTTCTACAATTTTGTGTCATAATTTCTTACTGACTCACACAACATGGCAGATGACTTGACATCCTTTCAAAAAATGGGAGCTTTATGGTATCTGTTATTTCCCAAAGAGTCTTACTGTTTCTGTCTCGATATCAGCAGTCTGTCTAAGATAATGAGTTAGTGCAAGGTGATGCTAAGCAATTCTAAATGTCTACCCAACTTTAAGGCATTCTATAAAATGCTAAAAGATTTGTGTGACTGCTCTTGCATTTCTCAAAAATCCCAACCAGGAAGCTATTACACAGAATCTTGTGAGAAATCAAAGAGCATAGCTATCTGGGGATAGAGTCTGGAGAGGCAGCAGTTTTCAGTGATGTGCAATATAATCTGGTCGCACATATAGTAAGTTTGAAGAGTTTAAAAGTCTAGCAAGACATTGCAGATTCAACTGTCTTCCATAGTTCTTTATAATCTCTCACCTTGAACTTGAAGCTGCAGCAGTGGTGGGATTCAGCCAGTTTGCACCACTTCGGCAGAACCGGTAGCTAATTTTTTGTTGCCCAGGCCCAGAATGGACTTCCGGAAGCAGCATCCACACAGAGAACCAGTTGTTCACATATTTGAATCCCATCATTGAGCTGCAGTACATAAAATCAATGCAGATGAGAATTGTAATGGCATGTGGAAAAGACCTTGGAGTGAAGAGAAGCCAGCTGGGGAACAATCAAGTTGTTTTCAATCTTATCAAGTAGACCAGACAAGAAATACGAGGGCAATTCAGAAATAAGCCTTCGTTTGAGCATGTGCGAGAAATAGGCAGGGATAGCGATGCCCATCCTATAGCGCCCTGCACAGTAGTTCAGTAGGCAGTGAGGAGTGGAAGGAGAAAGTTCTGTTGCAGTTGACTCATCCGCTAGATCAATTGAGAATGAACCCTGTCGTAGAAAATCCCGCCAAATGTGAAGTGCGTGCAGTAATATGATTCCCGTGTGCGAAAAAACTTTAGACAGCTGCAATTCATCATGAACTGTGTAATGTTTATGGACCAAACATGATGAGTGAAGGTGTCGTACGTCAATGGTGTCGCATGTTTAAAGATGGATGAACTGATGTGCACAATGAGACAAGAAGTGAACGCCCATCTGTAGCCAGGGATGAACTCGTGCGGGAAATTGACAAAAAGGTCCATCAAGTCTGTTGGTTCATGATATCTGCACTTTCTTTACACTTTCCCCAAATTTCTCAGACTGTTTTGCACGAGGTAGTGACAGGAAATTTGGGATATTGCAAGTTTTGTGCTCGTTGGGTACAAAAACTCTGTTCTTAGGAGCACAAAACATACCAAAAGGGTTCATGATGCTGTTACAGGGTGGCTTCATTCCCAGGCGGGAGATTTTTTTTGCAGAAGGAATTTCAAACCTTGTAAGATATTACAACAAGTGCCTCAATTTGAATGGCGGTTATGTTGAAAAGTAATGTAATGTTGTAGTTTTCTAATGCGTATAATAAAAGTTCTGTATCTGCAAGTGTCTGTCATTGATAACCAAATGGAGGTTTATTTTCGAATTGCCCTCATAGGACCAGATAAGCTAATTAACATTAACAGAATATTGCTAGTCTAACAGTACAATTCTCCCATTGTCTCCTTTACAACCCAAGAAACTATGCAGGGTCCCTCCTGAGCTTCTTGCCTTGCCCACTATCCAATTGTGGGCTAAGCTCTCATCTGACTATTCCCTATGCAATATCTCATTGCCCTGATTCTCAAGGTCTTTCCCATGTATCTTTACAAGAACCATAAGAAATTTTCCCAGGATGCCTGTTTTCAAAGGACATTTGTCAGTTTATGCAGAAAGGTGATCATGAAGACAAGAAGAGCAGGATCCTCAGACAATCAATTTAGGATTATAAACAAATGCGCATTTGTTTTTTACTCATCCCTCCCAAGTTGCATAATTGTTTGACAGAGCAATTGGAGTAAAATGAATGGAACATTACCTTTGTTTCTCCAAAGCTTATTATAGGCTACATTGTGAGAGGCAATTGAACTGAGCCAAAATGGAATCCATTCCCTTTCAATTTAGATTGCTTGAAATGGTAGGATAGTTTGTAATGAAAAAGCCATTTCTGTTGAGATATTTAAATCAATTTCCCATAAGGAATTGTCAAGCAAAATCCTGTAAACCACTGGATGACAAGAGATTTAAATTGCCTTATACCATGGCTAATACTAGAAACACAAAGACAAAATTATACTTATCTGTAAAGAAAAAAAATCTCCACAGGTGCAAATACAATTATTTATTTTCTCTCAGAGGAATGTATTTATGTATTGCTACCTAGTAGACATGCTTAAATAGACCACTTTCTCTATTACTTACTTAAGAACCCCGTTGCTATTATTATGGTTTACAAGATTTTCTAGATTAACTCTATGAAAGTAGAAAGAAATGTAGGGGAAAACCTGCACACACATTGCTGTTTTTGTGGAAGAACCATCTATTCTTGGTGGGGTCAGATGTGTTAGACAGCTAAGGGGCCTTTCTCAACTGATGAATTGAAAAGCTCCCTGCCCTATGCTTGAATTGGCAGTAAATTATAACAGCACAAAGTTTGCTGTTTCCATTGCTGAGTTCTATCCTGCATCTGTGGCATCTTATTAAAACCCTCAGACTGCCTCCAAGTTAATAAATAACAAAGTCTAAGAGATGTTACACTCTTTGAAACTACCCTTAGGGTATATGCATTTTTTTTGGGGGGGTCATATTTATGTATTGGAGGTGGTGACCCTTTGAGAGCTGCATGCAACAAAATTTCATTTTAATGTATGCTGATTAGTGCACATTTAAAGTGACAATAAAGTTATTGTATTTTATTCTACTCTATTCCTTGATAGTGTTTGCTTAAGTAGCAAAACCTTGCTTATTCCTAATACAGCTAAGAATTCCTTACTCATTGAAAGCAACCTCATGGAGGCATGGCAAAGGTATATTTGTACTGTAAAGTGTGTGCAGGTAAGGAAGGCTAAACATTGGTTAGATTATTTCCTATTTCCTTAAGTTGTGAGAGATGACTATCTAAGCTAGTTAACAGTGCTAAAACCATCTTAGCTAGAGGTTTACTTATCAAGCTGTGTGCTTAGTGCTGACTCTCAGGATGGATCTGATGGCCTGGAGTAGAGTTTTTTTTATTGAGTGTGCTGTTACATGCCTACTTTTAAGAATGTATCTCATGCTGGTTGGAGCATGTCATAGAGGCTAACCATCAGCCCCCTCTCCCATTCATAACTCGCATGTTGCAGAAATATTTTCAAGATGAACATCATCCCTGTTCCAATGCAGTTCTTTAGCATGAACTATAATGCCTATTTTTATTATTTTATTTTATTTTATTATTTTAGTTTCAAGGCCACCTAACTCTACAACAATTCTGAGTTATTGCAATTTAAAAAATTAAACAAACATCAAAAAAAAAAAAGAATACAGCCGACCAGAAGACAAAATAAAAACCCCAAAGGGTTCAACCATTATATATATGTGTGTGTGTGTGTGTGTGTGTGTGTGTCAAAAGAATGAGAGCTGTACCTCCAGATAGATATCATTCCACTGGACAGAAGGTATTACAGAGTTGGTATGCTTCCTGGATCCCACATGATGACACTGCTTAATTGATGGGACCCAGAGCATGCCCACTGTAGCTGACCTTGTTAGAAGAGCAGAAACATATGATGACAAATGGTCCCTCAAGTAGCCAGATCTTATTCTGTGTGGAGTGTCCTAATTGATACTTAGTACCTTGAACTCACCCAGAAGGCAAATCGTAGCCTGTGTAGCTTGCAAAGCAGCAGGAACACATACACAAATCACAACACATCCCTTTTAGTCTCTGCTGATGCATTCTGGACCAGTTATAGCTTCTGAAGGGATTTTCAAGGGCAATCCCATGTAGAGCAATAGTCCAATTAAGAGGTGACCAAGGCACAAATGACTCTCTGAAAGTCCTCCCAGCACGGGAATGATGCACCAGATGAACCTCTCCAAAGATCTTCTTGGCCATAGTTGTCACCTGCTCTTTGCATAGGAGCTGTAAGTTGCAAGATTTCTAGACTGCATACAGTATTAATGGGGAAGTCAACCCCATTAAAGATGAATGCTCCAGAATCAGGGAAATCCAAAGGAAAATAACTCTTTGGTTTTGTCTGGACTCCACCCCAATCTGTTCTCCTATATCCAGGCTAATGATCCCCCTATCCCCCACTCCCAATGTTGTAGGCCAATGTTATAATTATTGTATTTGTATTGTAGTTTTATGAGGCTGTTAGCCGCCCTGAGTCCCATGAGGAGAAGGGCGGGGTATAAATTAAATTATAAATAAATAAATAAATAAATAATCCCATGTATTTCTTATGTAGCCTGTGTGAAATTACAGTAACAAGACAATTTACTTTACAAAGGTTCTTAAATAAAAACAAAAACTCCATCAACGAGGCTCTGCATGATGCTAATGAGAACTGATGGTCTTTGTACATTTGGCAGTTTGAAAAAACAATATTTAAGATGGTTTTAAGATCTATGTGAGGATCCATAAAAGATGTCAGGTAGATGTCGATGCAGGAGTGGCTATATCCATGAAAATAAATAAAAATGAAAAGATTGAAGCTCATCCCAGTTTGCTTACATCCTCAAACCATAATAACCATAATAATTGTTACAATTCTCAAGAATTTTACTGTCCTTTTATAATTTTAAACATATTAGAAATGTTTATTTCTTTCCCCTAATACAAAAATCCATTGTTGTGCAATGAACCTAGCAGTAGGAGACTTGGCATGGAAAAGAGATACACTTTTATCCTGGGACACAGTAAAGCCTTGAATTCTTTGCCCTTAGTTGTAATAACAGTGATGGCTTTAAGGGAAAATAAGATACTTTTAAGGAGAAGGCTGTTAGTGCCCACTCCTCATAATGGCTGAGTGCTACAGCCAGGATCTCAGGTAAAATAGCTTTCAATTCTCGTTGCTGTGGAAGATGCAGGAGGTGGTGGCATTCCATTCAGGGCCTACTTTTGAATGTCCCATAACACAGAGGTCCCCAACCTTTTGGGCACCAGGGACCGGTTCTGTGGAGAGAGGTTTTTCTGCGGACCGGAGGGGGCATAGTTTTGTGTGCTGCCTGCATCCCACAGATGGGGCTTTGCTTGTTTGTGCGGACCAGTTGCTGGCATGTCGCAGCCGGGTACCAGTCCAAAGACTGGGGGTTGGGGACCCCTGCCATAACAGATGGAAGCTTCATCTGATCCAGCCTAGCTCTTTCTCTTCAAAAAGAAAACTTTGATGACCTTTTTTAGGAAGAACTTTACAGTGAACTGAAATTTCCTATGTAAAGGCTGTTTTTCAAAGGATTTTCCACCTCTCCTCCTTCAACATGGAAATGCACCTTAATTTATAACCAATGTTTTATGAAGGATATTGCTGGGAAGCCAATCACAACTAACTTACATAATTGTGAGTTGAAGGACCATATAGATGCCCCTATACACCTTCTTCCCTCAGATGTGATAGAAGAAATCATCCCATTATCTCTGTTGAATTAAGGTTGAACTGCTAGTCTGGACAGCTTCTGTGCATGGAATCATATGCTTGTATTAAGTATGCATCTCATTTTTTTCCTTCTTCTGATGCAGCAAAATATTTGAGATTAGCCAAGTAAACAGAATTGTGAATTCCTGCAGTAACTCTGTCAGAGGGACTAGAAATGAAGTCTTTGTCTTCTGCTTTTGCCTTTCTACATTTTAATGGTTCTGTCTCTGTGTGTGTGTGTGATCTCAAAATTCAGCTGCAGAGCCAAGCTGTCTGCTGCTCAATATAAAGTGTGAAATCTGCAGGGGGTGTTTGAGTGTGAGTGTGTTTGTGTGTGTGTGAAGAAGGGAGGAGGCACCCAAGACTTTTTAATGATGCCAGGAAAGTAAATCTTTAGCAAGTGATAAAGAAAAGCAGCTGGAGACTTGTTCATCATCTCTAAGGACCTTGCAGTGAGAAAAGCCTAATCCTCATTTCAAAGACCATCACCAGGTAGTCTTCTCGGTGGTCATTTGGGCTAAAGGAATACATGGAAGGACAGAGATGTTTATGGGGAAGTTGGATGTTCCTTCTTTCAAATCTTGATCCCTCTCTCCCCATCTTTTCAACTGTTTTAGGTCTTAGATTCTGATGTTTGAATAGTTATGTTTAAATTTCTTACCCTGCCTCTCTCCTGCTTGGATCATGGCAGCATGTTATAAATGAGAACAGCGGGCATTGCAAATAAATAGATTTTGGTCAATGTTAGTACTAGAGGAACACTTGAACAGGTAGCAGCCATGACTTGGGTGGCTTCTGCACAGATTTATATTGTGTATCAATTGTGCCCATTCCTGGACCAGAAGGCCTTACCCATAGTCCCTTACTGCAGTATTTGGGGCTGCCCTTGGACACCATCTGTAAAATACAACTAATCTCAAATGCAGCAATGTATGATGGTTCTCTTGCATGTCAGACAACGAGGAAGAGCCAGCTCCAGACACATCTGATAGGGATTATGGGGAGCACCAGAGGGATGTAGAAGGCTTTGTGGAAGGTTTGGATGGTCTAGGTGGAGGACATGCCAGAAATGTCAGGGGAATATGGGAGACAGCAGCCAGTTGAACAGCTGGTTATGCAGGCTGGAGATAAGGTGGTACCTGCAGCTGGCCAGCAAAGAAGAGGAGTTGCCACCCCTGCCCAATCCAAGGTCATGCAGAGCTGAGTGGAGGAAGGGGCAACAGAGGTTGGTGAGGCTACTCAAATGGAGGCAACCTCACCTCTAATGAGGAGCACCGGTCGGTGCCTATTTACTTTGCTGTTTGGAGCCTGGTGTTGTCAGAGATAACCTTTCATAATCCATCCATCTGTGAAGAGTCTTGATCCATTGCCTTGATCCCATTGAGATTGTATTGCCATCATTGTGCATTGCCATCATTGAACCCATTGATCCCAAGCTACCTTTGTCAGACCTGCTGGAATCACGTTGCCATTGCCATATCTTGAAGTTAATTAAGTCAAGTTGCTTCATTGTGTCTTGAACTCATTGTGACTGTATTGCTTTCATTGTGCCTTGAACTCATTGATGCCAAGCTGCCTGCATTGGGACCTGGAACCTGCTGGAGATGTGTGGCTTTTGTTATGCCTTCAACCCATGGAAACTGCATTTGCTTTGGCTGAGCCTTGAATCCCGAGCATCGTGGGGCTATAATCCTGCTGATGCCATTCCCATACCTTAGACATAAAAGAGACTGTGGCTGGAGTTGCCCTCCCCATTACCTGTGTTACATCCTAATCATTTAACACGGATTTCAAAAGACTGCTCACATGGAGTTGGGACCTGGGAAATGATTACGGGGGTTGGTTGTGTGAAATAAATAAATTACTCCACTTGTGCTCTCTCTCTCTCTCTCTCTCTCTCTCTCTCTCTCTCTCTCTCTCTCTCTCTCTCTCTCTCTCTCTGTGTGTGTGTGTGTGTGTGTACTGGGACAGGACACAGTGTATGCATTTTGGAGCACCTCACAGTTGCTGCATGAGCTATACTAGCTTGCTGTTGCATTCCAAGTACAATTCATAGCATTATCTATCTATCTATCTATCTATCTATCTATCTATCTATCTATCTATCTATCTATCTATCTATCTATCTATCTATCTATTTATTCTCCTATTCCACCAGGTCAGATAGGGCAGGGGAACTCCATATTCCATTCCTTAAAAGTTGTCATCTAGCAGGATCTATGGATTGTCTTCTCAGTAGAAGCCATTGCCCTTCAAACCACTGTTCCCCAGAGATCTGTCAGCTCCCCTATCTTCATAGCCCTCTAAAAAGCTTTGGATACCTGGCTTTCATACATGGATCCTCAGGCAGCTCACAATATAAACAAAAACCAGGAGAGTTATAAAAGAAAACCAGCAGTCCAGTTGTCTGTGGAAATTCTCAGTCATCCAGGTCATAGTTATCTCAAAGATGCCTTTTTTTCCCTTCAAAAGGCAACTAGACTGGTTTTTTTCCCTTGAGGAGGAGGAAGAAGAAGAAAACAGTCAATTTCTAGCAAAGTCTCTGAAATGAATTGGTACTTCTGCTAGGTATGGCTGGGTGAGTATTAATTTGAATGTCACTGAGTAGATATGGGAAGTACGTACTGCACAAGTGGGCATCCGAAAGAGCAGAATGATGGGTGTCCAAATTTCCCCTTGCTTTAGTCTTCCATAGTAATCATTTGTCTTCTAATGTAGCAAAACAAACCCAGGAAAGTTTGCCAGGTGCATTCATTTTTTAATTAATAGGAAGCACACTGAAATTAATTAGACGTTCCCTGGGAAGTCCACTTCATGTCCTAGCCCAGTGTTGCTGGATGTGGAATTCATTGCTGGATGTGGAATTCTGGGAGTTGAAGTCCACATGCCTTAAAATTGTCAAGGTTGAGAAACACTGTACCTAGCCTACAGAGATCTTGAGAGCTCTAGTTTGCCTGAAAGCCGGTTTATAAATATTCTATAAATATATATAAATAAAAACCCCTCTTCAGTTTAGTTTAAATAGAACCTTCAGATGTCAAAGTGCTGATAAGAAAAAGCCAAATATACCCAATTAAAAAAGGAGAACAGTTCAAGGAAAACAAAAACTGTTTGGAAAAGCTAGGCAATAGAAGGATGGGAGGTAAGCAAGTTCTCTCATGAAAAATCACCTTTCTGCTCATTTACATTCTGAATTTAGTCAGTGTAAACAGACTGTCAAATGCTGGAGCGTGGGGCCTTTGTCTGCATGTTTGTATGTGTATTACATTGTTTTGCCATCTCCTGTCAAGATGATGTCATGTTTTGTTTGGATGTACCATGAAGCCCCAGCTTAAATATGAAGAGAGACATGGAAATGAACTAGAAAAGCATGTTCCAGGCATCTCCCTAATTGGAAACAGCCTCCTTTAAGATGTGTCTCCAAGTAATAGCACTGGAGCAGGCTGTACTTTCATTCCTTCTCAGACACATACACTTCCTGGTTTCTGCAGTAGATGAGTTACAGTAAGATGACTTTCCAATTCTCGGCAGTGTAGCATTTATGTCGAGTCTGAACCCCAAGCTATGCCTTCCCCTCTAAACTGCTTATGATCTTTTATAATAGAGACTCTGGAATTAGAGGCAGATGATGAGATCTCACCATCTGTGAGGCGGGTAAGCAACGGGCACATCTTTTCTGTCCATCACTTGTCATAGCTTCAGTACTACTGCTGGAATGAAACTAGATTTTCTGTTGACCTGGAAGCACATTTTATGATCAGAAAAACATATCAGAAAACAAGGACCTAGTGAGATAGAAAATGCTATGTGTGCTGCAAGAACACCCATCTTTCCATGGACTCTTATGCCCAGTGTAGGAAGCCCCCCCCCTCCCCAGATTAAAATATTCTTTATTCTTAATATTAAAAAGAAGCAGGATAGAATACTTCTCCTAAAGGAGAAATGGAGAAAACATCTTAACAAAGGCAGAAAGCAGCCACAGTCTTCCTGCTATAGGAAAAAAGCAAAAAGGCCATTCATTAGGAGATTTTGAATGGATATTCGGAAAGACTGAGTCACTTTTTCATAAGCAAAATGCCTTCAGTTACAGCCGCCAAAGAAGGCTTGAGGTGATGGGATTAGAAAAACAAAGACTCCAAAAATCTATATTCCAGCTCCAAGGACAAGACATGAGCTCCCAGCCACAATGGGAGTCAGGCAACAATAATTAGAATACCAAAAAGGCATAACCAAGCACAGGTCAAAGTACAATTCACTAGGAACAGGCATCTCAAATACAAAGCCCAAAGAAGGTATAAAAACCCACCCACTCTCAACTCCAGTTTGATCAGCTGTCCCAGAACTGCATGCTGTTGCTGGTTCTGCTCATTAATAAACAGAAACCTTCTTTCCTAAGCAGCCTCCATTTTATTTCCAGCATCTTAGCCTCCATTTTATTTCCAGTGTCTTACTCCCAGATTGGAACTGGACCTGATTTTTCTTTCAACACCAGCTTTCATTTATTTGTACAATAAAACACAGCAGATGTAGAATTAATCTGCTGCTTTGTTTACTTTGTTTACTAGGCCTGCAATACTCTCCTCCACACTGCTTTGCAATGAGCTCATCTGGTGTCAGAGCTACGGAGGACTTTGCTGCTGAGTTTGCTGAAAAAAAATCTTCCTATCCGTATGGCCAGCCTCTCTAAGGCATTCCTTTCTTTGTCATAATAAAATAGGCTTGCCCAACCCATACCGTGTGAGATAAAATGAAGTAAATTAGGGAAATGCAAGCAGGCACATAAAATTACTGGGTCAAAAAAGGAGGTCATACCTGTCATTTGTAACTGTTTCATAATTCTACAGCCTTTTTAAAAGGTCTGTTTTCTTATAATGATTGAGAGCACTAGAAACTTTCATTTTACATCTACTTATTGGCCAGACTATACAGAGAATAAATGCACTACCTGACCGTAATCATAAAAATATTATCAATCTGCCATGATTATTATTAATGCATATTTTTGACAATCTGTTGGGTTAAAGATTTGTTCATTGAAGTGTTTTGTAATGCATAAAGGCCACAGTTTAATTTGAGCAAGGATCCACACTGATGCAGCCTCATTTCAGCTTTACAATCTGATTTTTTGTAAAATAATTTCTAAAACATTGCAACACAGAACACTCTTTCCCTTCCATCTCCTATTCTCTCCTAGCAACTGTCCTCATCAACGTAGCTTGATACATTTTGCCTGTCTCGATTCCCCAGAAGAACACTTGCATGGAGACAAAAGGAGTAGGGAAATATTAATCTAATCAGCTTCTACTTTTTTTAAGATGAGACAGGTATGTAAAGAACACAGTGTCTCTTTGTGACACTGGCAGTTGACAAGGCAGTTCTTATGATTACTTGGAAGCACATTTGACTAAATCTGTTGATGGTGCTTTACAGAATAGAAGCAGGATGCAATATTCTTTCCCACAGGGCATTTGCTGCAAGCCAAGTCTGTGCTAAAAATGTGCCCTATGGTATCATGATCCCAAGCCTTGTCCCTTATATGCTTGCACCCAATGCTGCAACACAAATCCCAAAGGGATGGACTTTGCATCATGACACGTTTCATTTACATTCACCTGAATGCAGTCATAGGTACTTTGCAGACTATGTGTTCTTAGGAAAAGACAGTGCTTTTTTTGTAAAAATAAAAGGTGCCGGAACTCACACATGTCATACAACCCGCCTTGCCTATCCTACAAGGTTCCATCCAAAAAAGGTGCCGGAACTCCGTTCTGGGCGTTCTATGACAAAAAAGGCCCTGGGAAAAGATATAGCTGCTTTAAAGAGTTGCAGAATGCTATGATTGTACTTTTGTGCTCTCCAGAGAAACTTTATGGAGTCATTATTTACATTACATTATATTACACTATTTATTTATTTATTTATTTATCAAATTGTACAGGTTGCCCATCTCACAAAAAATTAACTCTGGGCAGCATATCAGCAGTTAATTAAAAAACCCCAATAAATATATAACATATTCATATTACAAACTGTAAAAAGAACAAACAAGAACAAACTGGGATGATGTTAGCTACAATAAGGGAGCCATCACAAGATCTCCCCAACGCCATGGCATCCCAGGCTTATTAGCCTAGCCAGGGTTTTGAGCGACTTGCAGAATGTTAAGAGGGATGGAACTAATGTCAGTTCTGAAGGGAGAAGATTCTTCACCAAGATAGACCCACCTCCTATGTCCCACCAAGTGTAATTCCTTGACAGGGACCCAAGCATACTTTCTCTGCCAGATCTAGTGGGATGGGCAGATATAATCAGGAAGAGGTGGTCCCTCAGCTAATCCAGCCCTGCCATGAAAGGCTTTAAAGGTTAAGAATAGAATAGAATAGAATAGAATAGAATAGAATAGAATAGAATAGAATAGAATAGAATAGAACCTTGAAGGTCTTCTAGTCCCGTCCCCTGCTCAAGCAGGAGAACCTATACCATTCAGACAAGTAACTGTCTAGTCTCTTCTTAAAAACCTCCAGTGATGGAGCACCCATGATTTCTGAAGGCAAGCTGTTCTACTGGTTAATTGTCCTCACTGTTAGGAACTTTCTCATTAATTCCAGGTTGCTTCTCTTTTTGGTCAGTTTCCAAACATTGTTCCCTCTGGTGTTTTGGAGAATAGTTTGATGCCCTCTTCTTTGTGGCAATCCTTCAAATACTGGAATACTGCTATAGTGTCACCCCTGTTTCTTCTTTTCTTTAGACTAGCCAAACCCAAGTCCTTCAGCCGTTCTTCATATGTTTTAGTCTCCAGGCCTTTGATCATTTTAGTTGCTCTTCTCTGAACTTTTTCCAAAGTCTCAGCATCTTTTTTGTAGTATGGTGACCAAAACTGGTGCAGTATTCCAGGTGTAGTCTTACTAGGGTTTTATAAAGCAGTACTAATATTTTGCATGATCTTGATTCTATGCCTCTGTTTATACAACCAAGGATTGTATTAGCTTTTTTGGTGGCTGCTGCACCCTGCTGGCTCTGAATTGGACCAAGAAACAGACTGGCAACCGATGCAGTCCAGAGAGCAAAGGGGCAATCATAACTGTGCATGGTAGTGCATTTTGCGCCAGCTGAAGCTTCCAGATACTTTTCAAGGACAGCCCTATGTAGAGCACATTACAGAAGTCCAATTGGGAGGTGAGTAGGGCATGAGTAACAGCAAGCAGAGCTCCCCCAGTCCAGGAATGAACAATGAAGCTATGAAAAGAACTTCCTAGCCATGACTGCTACCTGGAATCATGAGTCCAGGAGGACCCTAAGATTGTGCACTGCCATCCCATCCAACACTGGCATAGTCCTACAACCGGAAGGTCCCTTATTTTTCCAGAAATACAAATCCCAGAAGGCTAATTCTTCTAGCAGAAAGTACTATCAGTCTTAATTTTGTATTGCTGATAAACAGTCAGATACTAGTGAATTATAAATAGACAATCGTAGTGAATTGTCCTCCCTAGAGTCCTTATCTGCAGTGGCCTAATTGAGCTGATTAAAGGCTCCCTAATAATTCAAGACAGAGAGAGCAGAGACCACTTTTCTTTCAGTCATCTTCTGTCAGCTGCAGTTGTTGACAATTGAGTTCTGTTTTCATAGATGCATAGAAATTTTCACCCATGAGGAAACCCAGTTTTTTTTTTTGTTTTTTTTTGCTGGAATGATTGCAATTGGCAGCCACAGTATCCATGGCAATAGGATTACCAAGAGATGCTTGGGAGGCAGTCTCCAGCTTTTAGCTGACAAATAAAAACAAGAGATAGGAAATGCGGCAGGGGCAGGCATTATGCCAATTGCCAAAAAGGATTTTTAAAAAAAGCCAGATGGCAAGTAGCTAGATTACTTCCTATTACGTATTACATCATTGGCTCATCTTTCCTTCAAGTATCTCCAAACGACGTTGTCGTTTCTGTTGCCATTGAACATCCTAGTGAAATATGTTGTAGTAAGTGGACACACCTTGCTAAAACAAAAGAGGAGACATTCATTGGCTTCATATTTTAATAGGAATGTTTTCAGTTTGCAGCAGCTGAATTGGTATGGCCTCCTGAATGCAGCCTTATTCCAATATCAGCATTTCTCCAAGTATTCTAACGTACAGTACAAATTTTTTTTTTTTTAAAAAAAGCAAGCAAGCAAATATAAACACATTGTATACGCACAGAGAAATTTGAATAGGAACAAAAGCATGCAGACAATGCAAACACATTTCCATTGGTTTATAAAACAATGCAGCAGACTGCAGAAATGGAATGGTATTAATTGTAAAAAAAAAAACAAGCAAAGATCAGAATCCACTTTGATCTTTGATCATTCAATTGCAATGGCAGTTTTATAAAAGAAGCAGAAGGCGATTCTTATGAGGGACTAAGCTTGCTTCTGCTTTGTAGGCATCACTTGATAGAAATCATTGGCTGTTCTTTAAGCAACATAATGTGGCTGTTAAATTGTGGATTTGATTAAGGGAGTAGACCGGCACTAGGATCTCTGCCAGTTCAGATCTCTGCTGCAGTGGGAGCAGCAGAGTTGCCTACCTTGTCACGAGGAGTTTGGGGTTGTAGCTACCATTGACTGCTCCTTTGCTCATTCCCTAAACTCCATTTTTATGCTGTCCACCTTCCATCCCCACTGGCCTTAGTCACCTTGGCCTGACTCCAAGGTGAGAGGGATCTGACCCTCATCATTCCATTCTTATTCAACTTCCGACAGGAGGCTGTTACATTGGCAGTCGATTCAGTGTAATATTGCTAGATACTTTATTTCTCTTTTCCCCATTTTATGCAATGGCAGAATAGCACAACTAGGAAATGATTGGAAGAGAAAGAAATTTGAAGGGAAAGTGCCCTCTCCCAAGACGTACTGTTGCAAACTCAGCTCCCTTCATGAGTTTTTTATTTAAAAAAAAAAACCAAAACAAATTAAATGAAATTTGTATTGTGATAGAAATTTATTTATTTATTTATTAAATTTATATGCCACCCATCTCACACTCAAGCAACTCTGGGTGGCTTACAATGTCATAAATCACAGTGTAAAACAATTAGAAGGTGCACATTTTGAAAATACTGGGCCTAAAAAGTTAAGGCATTTATCCAGCAAACAGAATAAAAAGGATCAATATGTAAATGGGGTGGAAATTGGATCTTCTCCTAATCTATTAGTCATCTCCAGAATGGGATGCCCCCATTGGGGCCCCAAGCCAGTTAGCAAAACCAGGTTATCAGGTCCTCTTGAAAGGCCAAGAGGTTGGGGGAGGGTGGATCTCTCCTTGAGGAGCTCAACATTCCAGAGCATAGGAGCCAATGGCAAGGCTCTTCTCCTGGACCCTGCCAATCACAATGCCTTGGCCAATGATATTTGCAGGATGCCCTTTCTGCTGGAGGGAGTGAGGTGAGCTAATCTCATTGGACCCTAGTGAATGCAATAGACAGAGATACAACAACACACAAAGCCATCTAGAGCAGTGGTCCCCAACCTTTGGGCTGTGCCCACTACCGGATCACTTGAGTGGTGGGCTGGTGCATGTGCTCACAGCCTGACTTGTGTGAGTGGCAGGCGCAACTGGGTCGCTTGAGTGGTGGGCTGGTGCATATGCTCACAGCCCGACTTTCTGTTTCTTGAGTCTTGATTATGAAATAAGGTTTGAAATAAATAGCTATGCAAATAGAAGATATTTTCAAATTGAGGGCTGTCCTCTACAAAACTTGACTTTATTTTTTTAAAATATGTTTTATTGATGTTTAACATAATCCCCTTAATATTTGGTAAACAGCGTGTTGTCTGGGTTAGTATTTAAAAAACAGTCAATAACAATTAATTTCTATAATTCTATAGTCCATATAATGGCTTTGCTTGATTTTCTCTTCTTCCAATAATATTCTCTTTTGCCAACTTTAATACAGTTCTTATTATTTGAATAAATGACAATTAAATATAGACATTTTTCTCATGTTTCTGCAAATAATAACCACATCAATATAAAGCTTCTTTTCCAATTGCCTCGTCATAGATCCTGTTTACAGAATTCTTATTTAAATTTGTTTTCCCCACAATATTCAAAGCATTCTTACTGGTTAAGATTTTCTCGAAATTAGTTACACTTAAGTATTTAAGTCTTTTTTCTCATACAAGCCATCCCAACACTTTTACATTTCTCATATCTTAAAAAAAGGGGAAAAAAAAACCAGAGAAAACATTTGTTTTATATAAACCATCCCAACATTTTTATATTTCTCATGTCAAAAAACAAAACAAAACAAAAAAAACACGAAGGAAAAAAGAAAGAAAAAATACTATGTTACTTGAGGGGTTCATCCCTCTTAAACTAATCATCATTTATATCCAAAATCTTTCTGTTTCTTTAACCATATTCAAACACATGTTTAATTTTTAAATTTTCCCTCTGGTAAATCCCATCATCTAATTTCTTAATTCTCACTTTAGCCTTTTTTTTTTTTGCCAAACATCTTTCCTGATCAATATGCTTCACTGAATCAAAGAATCTTCCTATAATCTTAAAAGTGTTATTGCAGGTACAAAAGGCAAAACAGGTAAGATGTTTTTATAGGAAGGTTTCGCCCCTTCATATTCATTGAGAATCTTTTCCTTTCTTTCTTTATTTTATTTATCATTTTTTGTCTCTCAAGTTCTCATAGTTGTCCTGGTAGAATCTATTTTGTCAAATCTTTTTTCTTGTCCTCAAACTTATTTTGTAATCTTAGGTTATAGGTTACCTTTTCCATGTCCAGTATTTCCTGTAAGTTTTTTTTCCATCTGGGTTAAGTCATATTTTCTTCTGTTGTTAAGTTCCATCTTGAAATCTCTCTCCTCTGTCTCATATTCAATTGTCTGTTTTTTCTGCTTACTCTCTGTTTGTTGTCTTCCTTTTTTGTCACAGATGTTCTCTGTTATTAAGACATTGAAGGTCACCAAAACCAAGTTATCTTTTCCTGGGCTTTGCCAGTCCCTGTAATAAAGCAACTGCTGTTGTATATTTTCATCCACCACTAGATGTCAGCACCAGTCAGTAATAGACAATTATTTACTTCTATTTTCTTCTTTACTTCTATTGATTTAAAAGGAAAATCTTAACCAAATCTTCCACCAATTTCAAACTTATCCCAATTAAGTCTTATATTCATTTCATTTCAGTATATTTCTGTTCCCCCTGAAAAGTTTAATTTGCTGCTTCCATCTGTAGGAGGACGGGGCAAAGATCCTCCCCTTCTCACTATTTGCTTCTTGGGGTTTTCTTTTTCTTTTTTTCAGGAAATCAATTTTCAAGTAGAAGAGAGAAAATCACTGTTCTTACCCAGTTCAAAACATGTTGTTTACAGTGAGCTTAAAATAATGCTTTTGGGCTTCGGTTACTTGTAGCTTGGGCTAGACCTGGAAGTTAAGCTAGCCTCTTCTCCTGCCGGTTTCTGGAGGGCTTTTCCCAAACCGATCAGATCAACCACAATCTCTCCGCAATCCGTGGGACTTCCTTCCTTCTTTGTTGCCTCTACTGTGCAAAACCGGAAGCTACAAAACTTGACTTTAAATTGGCCACCTATAAATCCAAAATTATAAAATAAAAAACACGTGTATGTCAAATTCTACTTTTCTTTTAATTTTAGAACTTGCCTTCCATGGGCAGTTTGGCGTTCTTCCAAATTATGCCTTTTAGTTGTTGCTTAACTCTCCCTGCTTACATCACAACAGCAAGCATGCATAACACAGTTTTATTTTGTACAACTTCGGATGGCAACCTTCTTCACTCACTCTCTTTTTCTTTCAGTGACACACTTGATTTCTTCTTCATCTTCTTCATCTCAAAAGGTATTCAGGTGTTTTTGCCAATTTTCCACAAGAAAATGCTATTTCTTGATATGACTGAGTAGACATAACTAAGACCATATTTTTCCTTGAGTTTATATTGGATTTCAGAGAAGAATATTGAGGAACATATAAAATAAAGGGGTAGCTAAGAAGACGGAGTTTAACTATGTAGAATGCAACAGATGTTATAGTCAATGGGCCACGTGTGAGTCATTTTTAGGCTTAAAACTCCACAAGAGCAGTGGAAAATAGATATGTAGAGATCAGCATCCACAATAATCTCTCACCAGACTCAAATGTATGTTTCTAAAGAGTTCATACTGTTGTTTTTGCCCTTGGGCCACCATTAGTATGTTTAACTTTTCTCTAAATGTTCATAGCTGTTTCTATGAACATTTAACTTTTTATTTTGTGCATGGCTTAGTTTCATGCTTAGTATCATTTATTTTGTTTTGTGGTGTGACTGTGTGTGTGTGTATGTGTGTGTGTGTGTGTGTGCAAAAGAGAGAGACACAGAGAGATAGGGATGGAGGGAGAGGGAGAAAGAGAGACTGCACTAGAGCATAATTAATGTCATCCAATCTGATTATCATTGGGCTGATTTTATGTGGCAAGTGGTCCATATCACCCACCTGTCTTCACTCTTCCGTATGATCACCTTTGGCTGTGAAAGAGAATTGAACAGCTCCATGCTGCAGTGGCACAATGAATTCAGGCAAGCCTGCAGAGCGGCTGGCTGCACTTTTGGGAAGTCCTTCAAGCATCACAAAAAAGGAGGACAAAAACAGTATCACCAGGATGTGCTCATAAAAATAATTGGGTATGATTACAAAAAAAAACAAAACCCAAGAAAACTTTTGTAGGATGCAATAATGCTATTAAATTCAAGTAAAGAGATGGTGTTTCAAGCCTTTGTCTTCCAGACTAGATCTGATTTATAAACAGAAGCTGGTGGAGAGGATCCAAGAGAAGCCTTGATTTATGTGAAATGCTATATTTTAGGGAACTGGAAGAATTTCCTTGGCAGATACTCCTTTCCAGCAGTTTGTTTGTTTCTTAATAAATGTCTGAGTAATATTAATTCTTCTTGGAAATCTGAACAGGTTCTCGATGGGTATATAAGGGTATATAATGCTATCATAACTTCCTCAGAACAATCCTGAGAAAAATGCTTGGCTAATGTCACCATGTGCCTAACAGAGGATTTGTGTTGGTCCAAACAAGATATCTGCTTTAATCCTGCTTTTCTCAAACAGATAAACGCCAAAGAATGGGATAATATTCAGATTATTTTATTCCTCAGGAATCTCAATCAATAACTTACAGTCAAGAAGAGTTCTTCTGATGAACATATCATAACCTTCTCCATTCTTTTGGGTGAAAAATTAATGGTAGACTCCCCCCATGGCTCTTATGAGACACATCACCTCGTGTCTGTCTTCACAAAGGCTTCTTTTACAAGCTGGCACATAGCCAGGATATCCTGTGATGAACTTAGTGGCCCCTCCCACTGACTTGTTAAACATAGGATTCACTGAACAACTAAAACTACATTACCCATAAGCCATCTCTTAAGGAGACAGCACTTAACCCTTTAAATGCCAAACATTCTAACATACAGTTCTCATAGCTAATATATGCTCTGGCCAGATGATTACATAACAGGTCCAGCACAGGATTTAAACCTCAGTCCTACCCCTGGTTTAGGACTCTAATCACTCTTGTTTCCTTTTAGATATGCATTATTATATCATGAATTTCACATTTTGCATTATTTTTCCAGTTTCCGTTTACTGGTACAGTGTAGCGTCAAGGTTACAAAAACATGAATGAGAATCCCCAGAGCTACATTACAAACAAAAAGTGTTCTCCAATGAGTTGCAATTTTGGCACAGAGTAGTTTTCCATCACAATCAATACTCTCCTAATACATGTTTTTTCCTTGTTTTACAGTGTACTGAAACTATTCCTGTGAACATCTGTGAACTGTTGAAGTCTATGGGGCTGAAAGACCAGTTAGCCTCTAAATAGAATTAGACACTGAAATAAATTACTTTACAGCAACTGCTCCATCTGGTGAGGAAAAGGAGGAGGAGGAGGAGGAGAACGGGGAGGGGAAGGAAGTGGGAAAGGCTTATAAATCTTCAAATTTTGAGTATATTTCTCTGTACACCAAGATCAAGATGAAATGCCATTCTCTTAGTGTAAACTAGTTAAAAGTACTATCAGGCTATTTCATTTACCTAAAAAGTATGAATCCCAAAGATGTTTTTCCACAAGGCAACTGGACTTTCTTGTTTTTCTTTGAAGACATTTCGCTTCTCATCCAAGAAGTTTCTTCAGCTCTGACTGGATGGTGGGGAATGGGAAGATTTATACTACTGCAGACAGCTGTTCATTTGTATTCTTTTAGCAAGTCATTAAAGCTACCTGGAGGCTTATCTGTGTCTTCAGGGTTGCCTGAGTAGTGCAAATGGGTGTGGAGCCTTCTTGGAACTGTTGAAAGAACTATGTTATAGACTGAAGATAGACTGGAGATAGATAGGGCATAAAGAATGCAAAAGAATAGCTGTCTGCAGGAGTATAACTATGACCTGGATGACTTTTTATCCATAGATAAAAAGTATGAACTTTTTAAAAATTAAACTCTATGGGTCCAAATCAGTGGTGGGATTCAAATATGTGAACAACCGGTTCTCTGTGTGGATGCGGCTTCTGGAAGTCCATTCTGGGCCTGGGCAACGAAAAATTAGCTACTGGTTCTGCCGAAGTGGTGTGAACCGGCTAAATCCCACCACTGGTCCAAATACGAACTGTTAATTATTCTAAACTAAGCATTGGAGTTTGGAGAAAGAGATCTAGAATATATTAATGCCTTGTTTATTATTTTCAGTTCATTTAAAATACTTTAAAGACTCAGGTAAAAATTGAGGCAGGCTGTCTTAGGTAGTTCTACAAAATCTGGGTTGCATATATGGAATAGACCACTATAGGGCAGGGAAGAGATGCAAAAAAAATATGGCAATCTTGCTGCCATCTAGTGGTCGTACAGATTCTTCTAGCTCAGATCCGATGGCCTTCTTAGGAAAGCAATGACTGGTATTGCCCTGTATGGCCATTTTGGTGTATTCTCAGCAAATTCCCAGACAGATGCATCTGCCCACATAATGCCTTGATTGGTTCCTCCCAAATCCACCATTCAGAAAGGTTTTAAAGCCATAACACCATAACTGTGCCCACTCAGGTCTTTTCTATTCAAGTCTGCTGATATGTCACCAAGGCAATGCAGCTGCTGTGGGCAGGACAATTTTTTCCATCATTCTTTTCTCATCAACTTCACACCCCCATACAGTTGCTTCATAGAAGGGTTTGTTCTTACTAACTGCAAGTTAAATAAATAACACAAAGACTGTGCTGAAGAGAATAAGTTATTTCATTTTATTTTTGTAGAGGTAATTTTTTTATTAATATAAAAAAGTAATACTTTTATCATGGAATCTCAGGACACAGGACTTTCAGCTGCTGGTTGGCTTAGAGGCAGCAAGCTCTAGAGTTATAAAAAATTAGACATGCCCAAACTATGAGGTACTGTAATGATTTAATATTACCATAGATTTGAAAAATATAAAGTACATTCAGAGGAATTCTTATTAGATTTGAATATATAATGTGAGAGCTTGGAAAATGGAAGGAGGTGTGAAAGTGTCATATTTTAACAAAGTATTTAATAAGATTTTCCATGATACAAGGAGCAAAAGAAAGTTAACCAACTACATTCAAGTCTGTTGGGTTCTTGAATAATTTTGTGTCAATAGATATAGATTCCTGAGTGAAGGCCCATGATCTGAGAAAAAAATATGGTGTGTTGTAACTGTTAGGCTCTTTTTTTTTTTTTCCATTCCATCATTTCTGATTCCTGGAGACTGCCTGGGCAAGTCCTTGCAGTTTTCTTGGCAAGGTTTTTCAGAAGTGGTTTACCATTGCCCCCTTCCTATGGCTGAGAAAAATTGACTGGCATATAGGGTCACCCAGTTGGCTTTGTGCCCAAGGCAGGACTAAAACTCACAGCCTCCCAGTTTCTAGCCTGGTGCTTTAACAGTTGCATCAAACTGGCTGTCAGCTGTTAGGCTACCTAACAATTTATTCCAAAATAATAGGATTAGCTGTACGCAACGAAATTTCATTTTGATATATGCCAATTTGTGTACATTCAAAGTAACAATAAAGTTATTATTATTATTATTATTATTATTATTATTATTATTATTATTATTATTAATGTGGTTGTTGTTATTATTATTATTATTATTACCATATCTGGGCTAGAAAGATTCAGATGACCACTAGACGGCAGCAAAAGACGGGTCTAGGAAATTCACCGTGGCCAACTTGCCACGGCCAACTCGCCACAGGACAACTTGTTGCGGGACAAAAGTTACACTAATATCAAAGAAACGGTGGAATAAAATCATTAAAAAGGGATGCAAAAGGAGGGACAGAATGAAATGTGAATGGCAAAAATTAAAATAATTCTTTATTTTAAATAATTAAATAGAATTGTTAAATTGTCCCTCAGTGAGTTGTCCTGCAATGAGTTGGCCGTGGTGACTTGGCTGCAGCGAGATGGCTGTGATGAGTTGTCCCATTTCTGCAAAAGAGACCATCTGCATACCCACACGGTAGCCTTATGCTTTATATTTTTTATAAATATAAAATTATGTTTTGTATCTTGTTAGATCACGCAGGCAGTAAGACACGAGTCGAGTGACAGTCAGCTCTCGGTTTATTGGCAAGGCATAAAGTAAATCCGGACTGGCATCTGGGCCAGGGGAGCCCTCTTTTATGGGATTCCCCTGGCTTGTAATCACACAATTCCATTGGCTGGTAAGACCCCGTTGCTAGTTAGCCAACCAGCAACGGGCATGAAAC
>NW_015386217.1:160299-162113 GCF_001527695.2 Protobothrops mucrosquamatus | reverse complement strand
CGTCGGTTGTAGAAGCGGTTCCTTGCGACTAGGAACCCTTCGGAGATCCCGTACTGACCAGCCAGCAGACGTTGGATATCTGCCCAAGGGGTGTCCTCGATGCTGGCTGGAGCGACCAAGGAGCGGGCCACGTGGTAGACCTCGTCCCCGCAGTTCGCAAGGAATAAGGCCTTCTTCTGATCCCCGGGAATGCCTTGTTTCCCATTCCCGGCCAGGTGTAGCTCGAATCTTCCCACGTATGCGGCCCAGTCGTTTGTTTCTGGATTGAATGCCGGTAGGGAAGACGAGAATTTCGAGGTGGAAGCCATCTTGGAGTCGCGGATAGTTTCTTGCTTCGGAAGGCTGCGTGGAGGAGCTCTTGCTTCGAAGTAGGTTGCTTGCCACGAGGTTGCCCTTGTCGTGCAGTCTTACTGGTATCCCACCTTCGTCGCCAGTGTTAGATTGCGCAGGCAGTAAGACACGAGTCGAGTGACAGTCAGCTCTTGGTTTATTGGCAAGGCATCAAGTAAATCCGGACTGGCATCTGGGCCAGGGGAGCCCTCTTTTATGGGATTCCCCTGGCTTGTAATCACACAATTCCATTGGCTGGCAAGACCCCGTTGCTAGTTAGCCAACCAGCAACGGGCATGAAACTGTATGCAGATGGAGAAGGGCAATCACCCTTAATGGATGATCAGGATGCGCATAGGGGATTAAGGGGGGGGAATACAAAAGAACACAACATATCTATTTTTACTTTATTTATTTTTAATTTTTATTTCACATATTTTTATATTTGTTATATATATTACGGTAGTCATCCTGAATAGGGTTAAGGAACTTGGCCGTCCAAATGTAGTTTAACCTTCATTTCTCAGTACCTCTCCCTGGTCTGCTGGGAGTTACAGTTCACCAAGTCTGAACACCTCCCTTGATTTCCTTCTTTTTTTCTAAAAACCCATAGGCAAACAATATGTTCTTTACCTGCAAGGTGCCATTTGGTGTTAGCTTATTTCCTCACTTTGGATGCAAGGAGGAGACTTTTCTTGCCATTTCTGTGGCCTATCAGACGCAAAGGAAGAGGAAGCAACCCCTGCATTCAGCCACCCCACTAGGCACTAGCTAGGGCCAGTGTTTCTCAATCTTGACAATTTTAAGGCATGTGGACTTCAACTCCCAGAATTCCACAGCCAGCAATGCTGGCTGTGGAATTCTGGGAGTTGAAGTCCACATGCCTTAAAATTGTCAAGGTTGAGAAACACTGAGCTAGGCTATTATGGGGATCTTGAGCTTTAGTTCATCTCTAGTGACCCTCACCCTTTGAGGCTGGGTGAACAAAACCTGAGTAAATCTCTCTCTTTCTCTCTTTCTCTGTCTCTCTTCTCTGTCTCTCTCTCTCTCTGTGTGTGTGTTGGGGGTGCAGTGGAGATGTAACAATGAACTGTCTCATGCCAATCTGGGGTGTAGCTGAATGCTGATGTGCTGTGTTTCAGTAAAGTGGGTGAAAAATATTGCCACTCAGCCTCAAGCAATGAGCTCTATTTCTCTTTTTTTCTTTCTCCAATAAGCCAGCCCAGCCTTATAATAGCACAGAACTGGCAACGTGCTCGCTCACTCTCATTTCACTAACAGCTTTTGTTCTTCCCTGCTGCCTCCCACACAATGCTGCATTTAACATTCTGAACCAAGGGGAAAACATTGCTACCCATACAGTCAAACTGCTAGTAAATCTGTTCTCTCACGTCCCTTCCCCCTGCTTCACATTTCAGCTGAACAGGCTGTCCTTGTACTTCACGATAGGATTTAGAGAGCATTTCTGAATCTCAAGAAAAAGA
>NW_015386217.1:133499-157586 GCF_001527695.2 Protobothrops mucrosquamatus | reverse complement strand
TGTTCTTCCCTGCTGCCTCCCACACAATGCTGCATTTAACATTCTGAACCAAGGGGAAAACATTGCTACCCATACAGTCAAACTGCTAGTAAATCTGTTCTCTCACGTCCCTTCCCCCTGCTTCACATTTCAGCTGAACAGGCTGTCCTTGTACTTCACGATAGGATTTAGAGAGCATTTCTGAATCTCAAGAAAAAGATAACATTGCCTTGCCTTAGCTGTTTCGGCAGCTGCTATAGAAAATAATTTAGGGTGCTTTTGAAACATTTTTTAGAAGGAAGATTTGGAGTAGGGTTGGGAGGTACTTATGTTTCTGGGACAGCAGCTGCAATGCTCTTCCTAGTATCCAAGAGCTTTTCCTCCGTTTTTAAAGGGGGTGCTTAACTTTCCTAATATATGCTGTGTAGAAGATTTCTTGCTTTCCCAGCCAATTTCTGGGCTCCTTTCTCATGAATTTTGGACAGATTTCTGTTGCAGACCTCTTTAAAAAATGTGCTTGTATTTCCTACAAATCTGGAAAAGGTAAAGCTGCTTAATCTGTAGCTTCCTGTGGCACTTCCCCCAGCTGTATTCCTGGCTATTTGAGTGGCGTGCTAATACTTTCAAATATATATTTTGAGTACGTAAGGAAGTATGTTCAGCCCAGATTGCAGGCTCCTAATCAAAGTCTTATATGAGAACAGTTGGAACATAGGCAGTCTTGTGTAATTGGAATACAGGCAATTTCTTCCACCCACTTCCTTAGAACAGAGACATTGTTTTTCAATTAAAGCTTATGCAAATGTTAATGAACTCTGACAATCTAAATACAGTAAAATGTTCTGTCTTGCTGAATTATGTATTTTTTACATTACAATACGAATAAAATCATACATTTGTACTTGCTCCATCAGATCCAAATGATCAGAGTCCGTTGAAGGATAAAATAAATCTCTTTTATGTTGTCCCTAAGTGAAAGAACATGGATGCTGATTAAAAATAAATTCCAGTGCGGCTTTTCCCAAAAATTTTTTGAAGTAATCCAACTTGGAAGAAATTGCCTCTGAGAATAGAGTTTAGCTATAAGCAGTGTGCATAGTCTATCATTTACTTTGTTTGAGTTTCACTCCAAGCAAACAAAAGACTAGAGTTGGAAAAAGGATGTGTGGAAAAGCCAGCTGGATTACCTATCTCCTTTCCTAAAGGAAAGGTCATCCATCCAGTAATCCAGGGGTAGTCAACCTTGGCTCTTTTATGACTCCTGGACTTCAACTCCCAGAATTGGCTCAGGAATTCTGGGAGTTGAAGTCCACGAGTCATAAAAGAGCCAAGGTTGACTACCCCTGCAGTAATCATACACTACAAAGAAACTTCCTAGTCCTCCCTAAAAGGTTGTGGTACAAACATTAATTCAATAATTTAGGTGAGTGAACAAGCCAATCTGCAAGTGCTATAACAACAGGAAAGAATGGAAATTATTGTAAATATCATTCTTGTAGCTAGCATTTAACTATCTTTGCTTAGATATAAATCCCCAACAAATATTGGCTTCATGCTTGGAGACATGTCTTGGAGCAGGTGCCTTTGAACTACTGTCAAATAGGGATGATAGAGAAGCTCTGTTAAGACGCAATCTGCCAGGTTTGAGGTGGCAGAAAAAATATGCTGATGAACATTTGCTGCCCTAGAGGCTAGACCCTATTTTGAACCCTTAGTAATGAGGCTGCTGATTGTGCTAGTGCATTGTTCCGACAGTTTTAACATGAGACAAAAAGGGAAACAAATTGGTTGATTCTATTGACTTTATCTCCCTCCCACTGACAACTAAGGTGTGGGGGGACCCCAGTTATTTTCCTTAACATGTAAGGGGGCAAGGTGGAAGGTGTGGAGGAAGATACCACAGTGGTACCACCTTTCAATTTTCCTAATCAGCAAATGCCCATGCTATGACCTATCAGTTGTACCAAATCTGAGCAGAGTTTAGCTTTCACTTGGAAGAACATTCAACCTGTGTCCATTAATATCCTGCCTGACAGCTTGCAAGTGTGGTACGGAATGAAGTGAGAAGGAAGCTTATCCTTGACTAGCAGACGTTCCCTTACCGTTATGATCGTGATTCACTAGGACCGGACGTTATATGCCTTCCTCGAGCACCTCGTCCATTTTCCCATCGTGATAGAGGTACAAGTATGATTTGGGACTAAGAAACGACGGTCTTACTCGTAACCTTTCTTTACAAGTCCCAACTTGACACCCCAAGAACAATGAGAGAATCGAACCAGTAAACATTGCAGGTGTTTTATTACCCAATAAGGTAACATCATCAGGACAATCTGGAAGTTCCAGGAGCATCAAGAATTCCACAGAACTAGCCACACACAGCTGGTTTGGATTCTTAGGAAACAGTATTCAGACAAATGTCAGCTCCTGTCTCAAAATGGCCTTGAAGGGCAATGCCTAGCAAACAGAAGAGAAAGGACAGGCTACCAGCAGCCAAAAGTAGCCAATAGGAACTGACAGATGCCACCTCTAAGTACATCATCAACCATGCAGTTTGTAAAGTGTGCTGTATCACATCTATTGAAAAAAATGTCCAGGGAAGACAGCAAAATTAATTAATCAATTAATTAATTAATTAATTCAATTTATATGTCAAATGCTATGGTAAAAGTAGTACAGGTATAGACAATGTTAAGCTCTTACACTTTAAAGTTGTTTTTTAAGCTGAGATGACAACATGAGGACTTGCTTGTGTCAGTTAGGTGAATGTGAAGATGAACTGTGTGTAGTGGGGTGCCGCAGGGCTCTGTTCTGGGCCCAGTGCTCTTCAACATCTTCATCAATGATTTGGACGAGGGGATAGATGGGGAACTCATCAAATTTGCGGATGACACCAAGCTGGCAGGAATAGACAACACTCCAAAAGACAGGCTTAAGATACAGGAGGACCTGGACAGACTTGAACACTATCTAACAAAATGAAATTCAATGGTGAAAAAAGTAAGGTTCTACATTTAGGCAAGAAAAACCAAATGTACAGGTATAGTATAGGGGGTACCTTGCTCAATAGTAATAACTGTGAGAGGGATCTTGGAATCCTAGTGGACAACCACTTAAATATGAGCCAGCAGTGTGCGGCAGCTGCCAAAAAAGCCAACACAGTGCTGGGCTGCATTAACAGAGGGATAGAATCAAGATCACGTGAAGTATTAATACCACTTTACAATGCCTTGGTAAGGCCATACTTGGAATACTGCATCCGGTTTTGGTCACCATGATGTAAAAAAGATGCTGAGACTCTAGAAAGAGTACTGAGAAGAGCAACAAAGATGATTAGGGGACTGGAGGCTAAAACATATAAGGAACAGTTGCTGGAATTGGGTATGTCTAGTTTAACGAAGAGAAGGATGAGGGGGGACATGAGAGCAGTGTTCCAATATCTCAGGAGCTGCCACAAAGAAGAGGGAGTCAAGCTATTTTCCAAAGCGCCTGAAGGCAGGACAAGAAGCAACGGATGGAAACTAATCAAGGAAAGAAGTAACCTAGAACTAAGGAGAAACGTTCTGACAGTTAGAACAATTAACTAATGGAACAATCTGCCTCTAGAAGCAGTGAATGCTCCAATCCTGGACGTTTTTAAGAAGAGACTGGACAGCCATTTGTCTGAAATGGTATAGGGTTTCCTGCCTGAGCAGGGGGTTGGACTCGATGACCTCCAAGGTCCCTTCCAATTTTTATTATTATTATTATTATTATTATTATTATTATTATTATTATTATTATTATTATTATTATTATTATTATTATTATTATTATTATTATTCTACAAGTGTTGTTTATATTAGTTGCACCAGAAATTGACCACACAGTCCATCCCATGACACAAATTACAATACTAAATTTTATCACCATGTGAAGATATCCACCTATCCCCAGCCCTCTATGACAATGTGTGCTAAAATTAGCAAAACTTCTGTTGTGATGAATAGTATAGGGAAAATTAAAAGGGATTTTCCTAAGCTTATATTACAGACTTTATTTGACTAAATGCAGAGTCAAAAAAAGGGAAAAAAGGCCAATACATCCTGCCTCTAGCATGAGGATCTGTTTTACTAAAAAACATGAAGATATTTATATAGAACAATTTCATATTGCTTATAGACCCGAACAATCCACATCTCAACTTCAACACTGCAATACATTGTATCCCTACTTGTTTGCACTCCAAAATATCTGAGGTGAAGATAATATTCTCTCGACTCATTTTTTTCTTTTTACAGAGGACAGCTTACTGTGTTAAGACACTCTTTTCTTGAAGAATTACCCAGGCCTGGTTACAGTTATAAAGAACTGGAGAACTGGATCCATGAAGTTACACATCAACATTTTGAATCTGGACACCACATTGAGCAGGTACAAAAGCTCCCTGGTCCCGGAGATGGATTATATTAGATTTCTATTTATATTGCAGTACAATAGCTATATCTGTATTAATAGGCATAAATCTATGCATTAGAATATTAGAATATTTTATGCTAATTAATATCTGTGGCCTTTTAGGTAGGGAAGATATTATAAAAAGTGCCAAAGTTCTACATGTATTCAGAAGAAGAGAGATAAATGCACTCTCTCTATCATTTCTACGTCACCTTCCACACAGTGTTTAGAACACTGAGAACTGCTTCCTGTTCGGGAAGAGTCTTTTGTAGAAACAGGCAAATCATTCTTGGAAGGTTCAGCTCAGCCTGTTCCAAGGGATAATGAAACAATCCGGGAAGCATTGGAGTAATCTAGGAAGAAATCCTCTGCTTTATGTAAGACAAATGAAAGGCAAAATAAGACAATAATAATAAATGTAGTCTTATTTGGAAAGGAAAAAAATGGGAACTTCTTATTTTAACTGGTCTCTAAAAATGCTAATAAATCTGCTATATTCACACTGATAATTGCAGAAATATTTGCTACTTCCCTGAACCATTCTTCTCACCACCCTGAAACATTTCTCAAAATCAAACTGTGAAAGAAAGCAGACAGAAAGGAGAGAATGGGAATCAAAATACAAAACAGTTTGGAATGTTTCTACCTATTCATGTAAACATCCTGGAGCTGAAAAAATGCTTATGTTTTAGCACCATCAGCCAACAGTAAGAAGAAGCAAGAAGAAGAATATGCCCTTGTCCACATGTTTGGACTATGCCCCATATTTATGGAATTTGTACATCTGATGTCAAGCAGCACATCTTTTGTTCAAGTGTACATAGAACACAGAACATAGAATAACATGGCTGGAAGGGCCCTTAATGTTTTCTAGCAAACATTTTGCTCGAGCAGGAGACCTTATACTATTCTAGACAAATGTTTGTCCAATCTCTTTTTGAAAACCTCCAGTGATGGAGCACCTACAGTTTGTGGAAGCAAGCCATTCCACTGATTAAATGTTCTCACTGTCAGGAAATTGCTCCTTAGTTTTAGGTTAGATCTTTCTTTAATAATCTTCTACCTGTTACTTCTTGTCCTGTCCTCAGATGCTTTGGGGAATAGGTCAACCTCCTCTTCTCTGTGATAGACCTTCAAGTAGAAGACTGCTATCATGTCAACCTTTGTCCTCTCTCTTTGTTAGGCTATATATACCAACTTCCCTAAATCGTTGATCATATGGTTTAGCCTCTAGACCCCTTATTGTCTTTTTTTGTTGCTCTTTTCTGCACTATTTCTAGGGTCTTGGCATTTTATTTTGGTACCGTGGTGATCAAACCTGGATGCACTATTCCAAGTGTGGTCTCACTAGTGCAGTATTAAGTGGCACTATCACTTCTCATGATTTTGATAGTATCCCACTGTTGATATAGTGTTCAAGTCTGTGTTCAAGTCTGTTATCTTCAAAAGTGTTAGCTATTCCCTTTAGTTTGGTGTCAGCTGAAAATGTGATGAGTTCCTTTTCTATCACCTTGTCTAGATCATTTATGAAGATGTTGAAGAGTACTGAGCCTAAGACAGAATCTTGAAGTACCCCATTGTATGCTTCCCTCCATATAGATGAAAGTTCTATGAGGACTGCATGTTGAGTGCAAGTGGTCAACCAATTGCAAATCCATCTGGTGGTAGTATTCTCTAACTCACTTGTTCTATCTTATCAAGAAGTAGGCTGTAGTTTATTTTGTCAATTGCCTCACTAAAGTCTAAGTATACTGTGATCATAGCATTTCCCTGATCCACTAATTTGGTCACTTTGTCAAAGAAGGAAATAATATTTATCATGCTAGCTCCTAATAATTGCCTTAGTTGCTTCTACTGCTCAGAGGTCTGCTGCTTGATTTTTTCCATGACTTTTTCCAAGTTTTGATGTCAGGCTAATTAGTCTGTAGTTTCCTGGATCCATTTTTTCCCTTTTTGAATATTGGAACCACATCACCTCTTTTCCAGTCTTCTGGTAGTTTCCCTACGCTCCAGGAGCTAGGAAAGATGTTGTTCATTGGTTCCAAGATCACATCTGCCAGCTTTTCAGAACACTGGGATGTAATCCATCTGATCCTGTAGATTTGAATTAGTCTAAAGAGGATAGATATTTTCTTACCATTTTCTTACCTACGTTGACTTGCATAGCTGTTTGGTAAGGTTTTTGATTGGCTGTTATATATTGGCTGCTGTCCACCTCATGGGGTAAATTACATAGGAGTCATAACCAGATGAATTGTTTCTAGTTTGTAATGCTACATTGACAGAGTCTTGTACATCCAATCCTCCCAAAGTAGGATGGGTCTTTTCTCTTGCCCTACACACTATGCTGTCTCTTATCTGACCATTCCCTTGGCAGCATCTCTTTGTCCAGTCCCCCAAGGTCTTTCCCACATTTTATTATAGCTACTGGAAATAATATGTGAAAGATAAATTTGCCAGATTGATTGTTCATAGGCTCAGATTTCAAATAGCAGTCCACTTCATTGACTCTGTTATTTAATCCCATAATATCCTTTTGAGTTACTATAATTATGACTGGACTATGGCTTTTAAATTGATAAAAACAAAAAAGATTTCCATTTTAGTTCACCAGTTCATTAAGTGTGTCTGGGAAACCGTTTCACAAACTTTTGATTGAAAGGGTTATAAGAGATGACCAACTTTTTGTCAGCCACTTAGGGTTATGTATGTGAGACTGTCTGTCTGTCTGTCTGTCTGTCTGTCTGTCTGTCTGTCTGTCTGTCTGTCTATCTATCAAATAAGCACATAAGTTTAGGAAGCACTGTGTGATTTTATGACAGGCACACCAAGTACAAATTTTTGCTGATTGAGATATATTTGCAGCTGAAAAATAATATTTATTGCATCCTTGTTTATTCACAGAAATCCCATGAATTAAGGAACATTTTACACAAATATGGAATTGAAAATTTCTGAATGAGCTAAGATCAGTATATATGATGCAAAGAAAGCAACTGTGAGAATAGAAGAAGGACAGAATGGATAATTCAACACTGAACAGGAAATAGAAGAGTGTGTGATGCCATTTTGGTTGTTTACTGTATTTAGGCATAAATATATATGGAATCCTTGTGGTGAAATTACAGTGCTGGAGGCCCTGAACATACGGTATCTGTACTTTGTATGCAGGTGCTACTGTGTTGCTGAATGAGAATTCAAATGATTTGAAGAGAGTGACATATAGATTTAAGATGCAGTGAAAACTTTAAATTTGAAAATTAACATATCAAAGTCCAAAGTATTTACTTTTGATTAGAAAAAAATGGAGAGCCAGCTGTAAATAATACATAACTGGTTTTAAAAAAAAAGTAAAGCAAGTGAATGAATTTGTGTACCTTGGCAGAATGTTTACTAAAAGTAGAATAATAGATGAAGAAATGTTAAGGTGTATAAATGTTGTAGAAAGTAATGGGTAGTATATAGTCTATTGCAATAAATGACTTTTGTGCAAAAGAAGTGAAAATGGTGATGTAGAAAAGTGTACTTCTGCCTAGGTTGTTAACAGGAAGTTACTGGCTATGTCATAAGAAACATAAAGGAAAATTGAATGCAGTGGAAATCAGATCCTTAAGTAGCAATTGTGGCAAAACAGGGAAAAATAGGATAAAGAATGAATAGATTCTGAATGGATGTGCAATGAATGCAAAAGTGAGTGACTGGAATGTAGTATGTTGGGATGATATAGAAAGAATAAATGAGAACGAAAATGCCATAAATATGAGTGAAAGTACTGAGAGAAAGAAGACTAAAAAACCCTGGCAGGACAGAAATGATGAGATCCTCAAAAACACAGAAGTATTTATTGTTATTTAATTGTGTGAGCCATCCAGAATCATGTATGTGAGATGGACAGCTGAATGAATGAATCAATGAATGAATGAATGAATGATAATGTATGAAATGGAGGGTTAGTATGCAGGAAGAAATAGCTGGCAAAGATGGAAAGGTATGGAAAAGTATAACAAATGATGTTTGGGTGAAAACTCATTTTAGATATTCTCTTTTCCTCTCATGCCTTCGATATCTTCCTTCTATAGATTGCATAGAGATCCTTATCTCAAAAGATAACAATGTTATAGGTGTGTATCTCTGCATGTGTGCCTGTATGTACTTAGCATTAATTCCTATCAAAATTCAGGCCACAACATCAATAACCATGGCCACATGAGCAGTAAAGCTTTGAATGGCAATGGATATTTTTGCTTTAATAACTCACCTCATTGAGGCAAAACATGATGCCCTGAAGCCTGGTCAGGCATGTTCAGCAGATGATGAGTTGGTCAAAGCTTTCATTCAGGAGTCCCCAATCCCCAGTCCATGGACCGGCATCGGGTCACGGCATGCCAGAAACCGGGCCACGTAAACAAGTGAAGCCCTATCCACGCGATGCAGACAGCACGTGAAACCATGTCCCCTCCAGTCCGTGGAAAAACTTCTCTACATGGTGCCCAAAAGGTTGGGGGTTGCTGCTTTAATTCATACCCTTTGCTTGGCAGAAGCCCCTCTAGCTATTGCAATTACCAACTAAGGCCAAGGAGCATTAATGAACAGAAACCAAATGATATCTTTGCTTTATTTTTAGAAGATAGGGACATCCTATCATAGTATTTTACAATGACACTTTAAATTCCATTAATTCTTGTGATTTTTCTTTTCAGAGAAAACTATTTAAGAATAAATATTAGGACACTTGCAAAATATATCTCAACTCCAATATCTGCTGATAAGTGTTGATAGGTTGCTTCAAGGTCCTGTTTGGATAATAGCTAAGATGGCCTCTCTAATGTAGGACATACGGACAGCTCACTATCAATATTTTTGATATTTTTATTTCAGCTATCAAATGACAATTTCTCTTATTGCTCAGTATGTCAAGCTACCAAATGTTAAGTATAGAAATAAAAATAGCTAGTGAATATACAGCAAATCGTTCCAAAGGGATATAATTAGCAACAAAATTGGCAGAAGTCCTTCCTTCCTTCCTTCCTTCTTTACTTCCTTCCTTCCTTCCTTCCTTCCTCCCTCCCTCCCTCCCTCCTTCCCTCCCTCCCTCCCAATGAATTTAGTCGAAGTGTTAAGATGCCAACATTCTTTGTCTTTACAGGAGATCACACAAATACAACCCTTCATCTGTCTATTCAAGCTTTGATTGGAATGCCCATGTTTATTTGTTTACTGCATCACAGTGTAACTTATGATAATACAGGGTTTATAATGAAATCATTCCCCATAAGAAAATAAGAATGTTTCCTTCCTGAACAGAAGATAGGAGACATAATAGAAAGGAGTAGGGGGTGAGAGAGAGGAAGGCTACCAACAGGATTAGCTACTAAGCGAGAGGCTTTAGATATTAAAATACAATTAGCATATTTTATCCCACATCAGATGAGCAATCGGAAGGTTTCTTGAAAGACTACTATATACATACCCCTCCAGGCCTTTTCATTTAGACTGCATAAGACCCAGCTTTTCCAGAAGAATTGGAAAGCTAAACTGTTATTTGAGAGTTCATAAAAAAGCAATTCTAGATATTACGAAAATAATAAGAAGGGATACAAAGGAGATAGCATTTGATTATCATCCTTTGCCATCCAACCATGAAATAACTTCAGGCAAATACTGAGATGGGACCCCGGTTTCTCCTCTTTTCCCCAAATTTGGCTGTTCTTTTAGTGAGAAGAGCCTTCATCAACCCTCCAGATCTTCAGCCTCCCCTCCTACTTCTTATCTACTTTCTACTACCATCTGAATCCAGATTTTCCATGGCTGGAATTTTCTCTATTTAGAACTGCCAGGTATAGAAGCTGGTGGGGAAGACAAATGCAGTCCTATGGTCTTTTGATCGCTTTTGAGAACCATAGGGTCACTCTGTTAATCTGATATAAGCCCCCAGGCTTTCTTTTCTTTTAAAACACCAACAATTGCTGGTCTAATAAAATACTTTTACCAGTTAGACTTTGTATTCCCAGTTGTCCTCTTAGAGAACTATGGAGAGTTTGTAATCCTGAATGTTGTCAAGTCTATAAAAATGAGGTACTGAGAATCATCTTTTAGAGCTGACAGCCTTATAATGTGGCCTCTAAGCAGTGGTGGGATTCAAATATGTGAACAACCGGTTCTCCATGTGGATGCCGCTTCCGGAAGTCAATCAATAAATCAAAGGTCATTTGCATGTTAGCCTTCCACAAATAAAGCTGTCCCAAGAAGTCTGATACATAAGCATTATCTGGACACTATACTATCTTCCCTTCTGCTGCCTTCCGCATTCTGCCATCTATCTTTTTTGCCCTTTTTGCCCTTTTTGCCCTTTTTTGCCTTGTGCCTTGCACCTTGCCTTCCCTTGCCGTGTGCCTTGTCTTGTGTCTTGCACCTTGCCTTGCACCTTGCACCTTGTGCCTTGCTCCTTGCACCTTGCTCCTTGCCTCACCTTGCACCTTGCCTTGTGCCTTGCCTTGCGCCTTGCACCTTGTGCCTTGCCATGCATCTTGCCTTGCCTTGTGCCTTGNTGTCTTGCCTTGTGCCTTGCCTTGCACCTTGCACCTTGCACCTTGCACCTTGCACCTTGCACCTTGCACCTTGCACCTTGCACCTTGCACCTTGCACCTTGCCTTGTGCCTTGCATCTTGTGCCTTCCCTTGAGCCTTGCCTTCTGCCTTGCACCTTGCGCCTTGCACCTTGCACCTTGCACCTTGCACCTTGCCTTGTGCCTTGGCTTGCATCTTGTTTTGCCTTGCACCTTGCCTTGTGCCTTGCACCTTGCGCCTTGCCTTGTGCCTTGCCTTGCATCTTGCCTTGCCTTGCCTTGCACCTTGCACCCTGCACCTTGCACCTTGTCTTGCCTTGTGCCTTGCACTTGCACTTTGTGCCTTGCCTTGCCCCCAGCACCTTGCAACTTGCCTCGTGCCTTGTGCCTTGCCTTGTGCCTTGCCTTGAGCCTTGCACCTTCCCTTTTCTTCCCGTCCCTTCCCTTCATTCAGGCACTCAGTTTAATCTTTCTGTCAACTTAACCTGTACATTATCCTATCTACTAAAACCCAGATATTAACAGTTTATTTTAAAACTCTCACAAAAGAGAGTGTATATTTGTTTGAGATGAGCCTCATGCCTTTCATAGAATCTGGAGAAGAAATGCCTAGATTTTCTCAACAAGGTGCAAAAAAGTTTAACTTTGTGTTTATGTGACAGAGACTTAAAGTGTGTGTGTGTGTGTGTGTGTGTGTGTGTTTCATATGAAATATGAAACCTAGGACTTGAAACCTTGGACTTATAACAGGGTGCAGAGCAGAGATTGGACCCTGTTAGATACAAAAGATTTCCTGTTGCATAAGGAACAGGAGACAAAATTGAAAATGGTTGCCTATTTTTTTAAAAAATAACAATAATTTGAAGATATTGGCTTCTATCTTGAACAATAAGTAGAACATACATTCTCTTGTTTGGAGGCAGGGGATGAAAGTAAAGGCAAAACTTTTAAAGACTGTGTTGAACAATTAAATATACTTGAATTCTTTCCTTTTGTCTCCCTTCTCAGTAACTAATAGAAAAAAAAAACACTTTTGGGAAACATGAAATTTGTTTCCAATTTGTTACACCTTGGCTGTTTCTCATAAAGATTTTACTTTCTTTGCACTGGCTTTGGGAGTTTTTTCCTAGCAAGAATTATACAGTTCCAGTTTGAATAGCCTGAGGGATGCCAGAGAGAAGGTTTTGCCAGGAACCTCTAGAAGAAGAGTTTTGCTTTTATGGATGAACAAACAAGGACAGTTCTCTCTGTAGTGAATCATGAGTCAAATGCTCCTCATTTTTTACCGGACCCTTGTTTCGAACAAACAAACAATTGTAACGACAGGTTTCCCTCCTTTTTACCAGAGTCATCCTATCCGGTAGGTATGGTTCGCTATGTATTAACCTATGGACGTTTCGAAACGAAATACAACATGCATTATGGTACTGAAAGAATTTCCCTAGTTGTATTGCGACGATTACGTAGTTGAGCTGAACATTCACTACGACCTGCTTTACCAGAATAGGTACTAAGAGACTGTGGCGAAATTCAGGTTCAAAGGAATGGTTCTTATCCGATCTTGATACCCTTCAAGTAAAAGGAACAATTCGTGGCAAAATACATTTTACAAATTCTGCAGTTTCATATTGTTTGTATGTTATCAATTGCAATATATATACATACATACATACACTTTTGGTATTTCAGGCAATTTGATATTATGGTTCTTGCTTGTTCTCTTCTTCTTGCTTCTACTGCCTGGGATCTTGCTATCTTTAACCTATTGTTCATCCAGAGCAAATGGGGAACATTGCTCATTTCACTAAAACACACTCTTTCACACCTCAGTTCTCCACAGACTAAAGGGCACCATTCCAATCAGGTTCCTCCTAGATAAAAAATACATCAGTGATCAAAAGAATAAACTACTACAGATAGCCAACAATGGCAATCCCGTTATCTTGTTTTTTCATCCATTATGAGCCATCAAGTCTTCCGTTCTCAGTGAACAGACAGACAGACAGATGATAGATATGCTTTTTCATATGTCCATTAACATTTACTGTGTGACATGAAACAGTGATCTGCTCATAGGGATGTCAGAAATTGTCATTTGGGCCACCTTCACTGCACTTTCTAGAACATTCCAAACTTCTTTGGATTGTTTGATGTTTGTTTGATGTTTGATGGAACTGTTCGTTCCATAGTGCATTAAAATATATTTGATAAAGATATGTACAAAAGTATAAAAATAATGCTACATACCAAATGCATATAGCAGAGAAATTTATATGAAATCTGTATGTATAAATAAAGGGTACATATTGCATTTTTAAAAAATTGCACAGTGATGTGGGAATGGGATAGAGTGGATTGAAATTGGACCACATTTAAAAATGAAACAAACTGGATACATTCCTGTACGGTTTATCTCTATCAGCAAACTATATATGGATCACAATATTTGTTGACTGCTTTGCTGCTGGAAATTCCTTACACATGTTCCATGCTGACAAACAATAGTTAGTCTATGAACAACTTTTATACTTTTTGATATACAATTATTAGATTGAAGTAGACAGAAAGAGTGATATTTGTGAACATATTGCACATGTAGTATTTCTGGGGAATAGTAATGTTATTGTTCTATGTATTTATATTGTCTTTAAGGTGGGAAAAGCAATCAAATTCTTCCTCTCGCTATTGATGTCAATACTGTGATATCAGATTGAAGACTTCTTCCACTGTAAATGTGAAGACAATTAGAATGACTAGTGACTAGTGAGATTAGAATGGGATTACTACCTGTATATTATTTGCTATGATTTTTAAATGCGAAAAATATACTTTTACAAACAAACAAACAAATATGAATTTGGCTAAATTTCTTTCATTTAAATTCAAAATTTAAAAGAGGCAACAATCTTAAATAGAGCACCTCTACCATTTTCTTCCAGATCCTATTTGTTTTTCTTGAAGAAACTCAGGTTGAGTTCAGAAATAAAGGAATAGAATTAAATCATCACTTCTTCAACAAACTCTATAATCCATCATATAAGGGAAAATCCATAAAGCAAAGGAAAAAGATGTGGTTTAATATTTTAATTTGGGGACCCCACCACATTTTGATCTATTACTATTGATAATAAGAAGATAATAAGATAATAATAAATATATTGAAGGTGATTTGATTTATTTATTAAAGTTGCTGTGGTTAGGGAGGCAGGCGGCATGCAAATTTAATATAAATAAAATAAATAAATAAAATCATTTTCCAAGGACCTGTCTCAGGACATATATATAAGCAACCACTCCCCATCATTACCAAATGCACAATGGCTTTCTTTTCCTATCCTCCAAATTTGGTTTTATTAACAAATGACTTTGTGCCTGTCCCAGTGCACATGTGTGTATTACAAAGGATGGTGATTCAGGGACAGTAATTTATACAAAAATGATTAATTCAGATACAGTTCTTTTTTTAAAAAAACAATGTTTTATAAATGGTAGATAGCTGCCAAATTCCAGAGTTCTATTTTGAGAAACTTGGGGATCTATTAAAATGGGGCTGGGGGTCACACGTAACTTCCAGGTTATGATGGCCCACCTTTCATCTGCAAAAATTAATTTCAGCTTTCAGGATTCAAACCAAACAATATCATACCGAAACATTAACTTCATGATTCTTCCATGGAAAGTTCTGTAGGGACTCAGGCTTTCATTTGTTTTGATATGACTATCAAAAGGATGTGATTGGAAACCTGATGAACTTGGAGTCCAACTTCTCCTTGTGTCCAAATGAATAACTCTTAGCACATGAATAACTCTTAATCAACGTTCCTGGTTGCTAGGAAACCAAAGAGAGAGAGAGAAAATGAGAGTTATATTTTCACTTACTCTCCCCTCTAGTCTCTATAAATACATCGTGATTAAAGACCAAATGTGGCTGTTCCTTAAACCTCTGTATCTTGGGAATAAAAAGTGACAACTGAATTAGTGTTCAATTAATCAATTTAATATTAAAACTGGATTAACAGGCCTCAGGGAAAAATTCACAGATGAACTTCTTTCCTAGTTTACATCATATTCATCAAATTCAAGTTAGTTTCTCACTCCTGTAGCTTTTTGAGCTAGTTTCACTCTGTTGTGTTTCTTTGGCATTTAAATGAATGTACTAGTGTTTCAGTTCCCAAACCAAAAGTACAAGGATTCAGGCCCTGCGTACACACTCTAAAAACTAGAAAAATATCATGGTTTCCAAGAATCCATCTCAGCTAGCAGCAGCAGTTTGCTCTTTGCCTTCAAACAGATGCAACCATTCATTGTATCTCTACAAAGTTCTTTAGTGCTCCATTGTGAAGACTGTAAAAATATGCATGACCACTAGATGGCCGCAAACGTAGTTCTCGGTATTTCTGCTGCTGCCCTCTCATGATCATGCACATTTTTGCAGCCCAGATATGGTAGAAGTAGCTTGAATAATTGAGTTTGAATAGGTAGCAGTAGCATGGAAAGCAACAGTCATATAAACAGCAACAGATAATCAGACCGTTTTGATATTGCCTGGGTTTTCCTTCATTCATCAAGCTTGGAGGTATCTCCTAATGTGATGAGAGAGGGGGATGGAAAAGAATGCCTACTCCATTCTCTCCTTACTGGCTTAGACATAAATCAGTCTTTTACTGCTTGTTATCCATCCATTAGCTTGATTTATCCCAGAAAGATATGTTGCACCCAATGTGAGAACACAATAGGGAGGAAGAAGTAGTTGGAATTTTTGAAAATCCATTTACTACAAAGCAGCCCTCCCATGTCTGAACTTTCGGTCCCTTTTCTCTTTCTCCCATCCTTTGTAATTTTTGCTCAGGAGCCCTGAGAAATTGAATAATGAATTCACATCAATACATGTGTAAAATGAGTTTTTTATTCTTGGAAATCCAGTCAGCCTATCTAGATCTGATAGAAAGTGAATAAGGAAGATGGATAATGAAATAGGTAGTGGTAGTGGTTATGAGGCATTTGAAAAAATAATAAAGAAACAGGGTTAGCATGGTGGCCTTGAAGGAAGCTCCGAGTTTTGAGGGGGGAAAAAAACACCATCTCAGGCAGGGTTGTTTGATTGACAGGCAGGGAGAAGCTGCTTCCATCATGGGACCAGCATGATAGAAAACACAAAGGGGAGAGTGGGATGGGAAACAAAATCGGGTTCCCCAGGAATTTTCGACATGCATTCACATTACTTGCATCATTTACTGACAAATTCATACTAAAGAACTAATTAAGAAGGAGCCCATGTCTTAAAATGTACGTTCTTCTTTGGCAGCTATTACCAGCCTCCAAATGCATTGGGCCTTTAATTCCCATAATAAATTGAAATCAGTCACATCAGGAGGGCAGATTAGTAAGCCTGTTCAACAAGATAGTAGATCGATTTGTCAGGGCAGCTTTTTAATGGAACCCTCAATCTCAAAAATGTCACCTTTTTTTTTTTAACCAAGGCTTCTGATATCACATGATTAGAGGCAAGTGTATTGCTGCCCAAGAAACAGCCTTTATATTTAACTAGAGACAGATGTTGTAGGTAACATTTCTTGACAGCTCTAAAATAAAATTTTACAAAGTTAATAATAATAATAATGATAAAGTTGGAAGGGACCTTGGAGGTCATCTAGTCCAACCTCCTGCTCAGGCAGGAAACCCTATACCATTTCGGACAAATGGCTGTCCAGTTTCTTCTTAAAAACTTCCAGTGTTGGCGCATTCACCGCTCCTGGTATGAAGAACTTGGAATCCAACTATGTGGTTGTGCCTGTATCCAGGCATGATAGTCTCGATGTTCCTGCTTGGTTACTGTTTGCGCTGGGACTTGTGCTTTTCTGCCTCCAAAGCATGTAGTCTTAAATATTTGAATATTTTAAGTATTTGAAGGGGTGCCACAAAGAGGAGGGGGTCAAATTATTCTCCAAAGCACCAGAGGGCAGGACAAGAAACAATGGATGGAAACTGATCAAGGAGAGAGGCAACCTAGAATTAAGGAGAAACTTCCTAACAGTGAGAACAATTAACCAGTGGAACAGCTTTTCCTATCAGAAGTTGTGGCTGCTTCATCACTGGAGGTTTTTAAGAAGAGACTGGACAGCCACTTGTCTCAAATTATATAGGATCTCCTGCTTGACCAGGGCGTTGAACTAGAAGACCTCCAAAGTCTGTTCTGTTCTGTTCTATTGAATGCTGCTCCTTCCTGTCTGAGTTGTAAATTACTATCATTTCTCCCACATGCAATGTTTCTCTCTAATCTGTAAGCTTTATAAGCACACACACCATACTTATAAATTACTTATAAATCTCTAGCAGGATGATTTTTTCCTCTCCTATGCTTTTCTCCATTCCCTTGAGCTGTTGAGGCCCCCAGAATAGACTAACAGAATAACAGAGTTGGAAGAGACCTTTGAGGTCTTCTAATCCAGCCCCCTGCTCAGGCAGGAAATCCTATACCATTTCAGACAAATGGTTGTCCAGTCTCTTCTTAAAAACTTCCAGTGTTGGAGCATTCACAGCTCCTGGAGGCAGGTTGTTCCACTGGTTAATTGTTCTAACTGTCAGGAAGTTTCTCCTTAGTTCTAGGTTGCTTCTCTCCTTGATTAGTTTCCATCCATTGTTTCTTGTCCTCCCTTAGGTGCTTTGGAGAATAGCTGAACCCTCTCTTCTTTGTGGCAGCCCCTTAGATATTGAAACACTGCTATCCTATCACCCCTAGTCATTCTTTACATTAAATTAGACATTAAATTAGTACAACTTCCTTCCCCTATCCTTACCACTTTCTATAGAGGGACGATCGAGAGCATCCTGTCATACAGCATTACAGTCTGGTTTGGAAGCATCACTGCTTCAGACAGGAAGGTGGTGCAGAGAGTGGTGAGGATGGCAGAAAAGATTATTGGCAGTTTCCTCCCTTCCATCCAGGACATTGCATATAAGCACTGCTGGAGCAGGGTCCGCAAGATTGTCTGAGACACTACTCATCCTCTTCATGACCTGTTTTCCTTGTTACCTTCTGGGAGGAGGCTTCGTAGTATCCGAAGCAGAACATCCAGATTCAGTCACAGTTTTGTTCGATATAGTATTAGCCTTGTGAACTCTAAAGCTTCCTCCTTTCATTATATATTCAAGATGGACAGTGATTAATATTTATATGTTGTTTATATGTAAGAGTGTAGGTTTATATATATGTTGTATATAGCATGTTTAAATGTGTTTTATGTATGTGTACACTTTTGAGAGCAAGCAACATTTCATTTTTAATGAGTGCCATAATGGTTATCTATCTGTCTATCTATCTATCTGTCTGTCTGTCTGTCTATCTATCTATCTATCTATCTATCTATCTATCTATCTATCTATCTATCTATCTATCTATCTATCTATCTATCTATCTATCTATCTATCTATCTATCTATCTATCTATCTATCTATCTATCTATCTATCTATCTATCTATCTATCTATCTATCTATCTATCTATCTATCTCCAGTTCATGCAACTGTTTTTCATATGCTTTAGCCTCCAGTCCCTGTATATTTTAGCCTCCAGTCCCCTGTTTCAGCCACCAATCCCCCAACACAATATGGCTACTTTCAACAGTCTGTTGGTAAGGCATAGAAATCCACATATTTGCACCTGAATGCATTATGGCTCTCAAATCTGACCCCAGGTGTCTGCTTATTGTAACTACAGCTTGAGTTTGGTGGGGAGGATCCAAGGTTAGTGTTGCATTTTTCATGAGGTACTTGGGCCTCAGATGATGGCTAGTTCTCCCTCCTAACTGATTTACAAAAACATATACATTTGCATATTAAAATACCACTTGCTTCATTTACTGGGAATGTTGGACACTTATTACATTTCAGTCCAAACACATGTTTGATTGTCTGCTATCCCCAGTAAGCAATTTAAAGAAATGCTGGTAGAGGAAGAATTGGTTAATAAAGTCCTTTTCATGCAACACTTCCATGTAATTTACTTTTATATCATTTCTCCAGGGAGACAACACAAGCTATAACTATGCAGCAAATATTTTTTAATGGTTTTGGCAAAGGCTCAGAACAGAAGCACTTTACCTTAAATCTCTAGTAAGCCATATTTCAAAGTACTGGCCTGGGAGGGAAGAGGAACAGGAGGCAATCAGTGGATGGAATTTTAAATGAAGCATAGCTAATTTGGGTCATTATCATCAGAAGAAAGGCTGGGGGAACAGTTCAACATGACTAAGCAGTGTATTGTTTTGTCTTCAAATATTATACATAAGAATAGGGGGGGGAAAATATAATTAGGTAGGCAGAGGAAAATCTGACTCATTTGATCATGCAAAGAATGGTTGCACTTGCAAGAGTAAGGAGAAGGCCTGGGGATAGAACAATGTCTTAGAACAGTGTTTCTTAACCTTGACAATTTTAAGGCATGTGGACTTCAACTCCCAGAATTCCAATGCTGGCTGTGGAATTCTGGGAGTTTATTTATTTATTTATTTATTTATTTAATTAAATTTATATCCCGCCCTTCTCCTTGCGGACTCAGGGCGGCTAAGTTGAAGTCCACATGCCTTAAAATTGTCAAGGTTGAGAAACACTGTCTTAGAACATCAGCAAATAACCAAATATATGAATCTGTCCTATAGTTTCAAATAGTTTTGAAACAAAGATTTTTTTTATTCCCTAAACCAGTAGTTTATTCCCTAAATCAGTGGTTTCATTTACCGTACTTGTTTCAAATATTTCTATACCCATGACAGGCAAACTATGTCCTAGGTGACTAGTCTAACCAAAATGAATACATTATTATATGCAACAGGATAAAATCCATACAGCAATACCTCATATAAAAACAGTAAAATGGCTGCAAATCACACAGCAAGAGCTTCATGCAGAGTCAAATTCCTAGAGGAACAGAAAGCCTGGGAAAGTATGTATTTTAAAAACTGAGCATGTACGTAGAAGCTTGTCCCCTGCAGCAATCTTCTGTCAAGATCTCCTTTTCTGATTTAGGAAATTGCATACATTAGTCAAATGAGGATTAAAATAATGAAAAGAACAAGCTTTCCTCTGATGGAGATAGAATGGGGTTGATTATGATGCATGTACTTGATCAAACCTTTCCATTCTGGTGTCCTCAAGATGGGGTGGATGACAGTTCTCAGAATCCTTAGGAACCTGGTCAATGACTGGGAATCCAACATGTCCTTAGGAAGACAAGCTTGGAGGAGATTATACAGGGGCCCCCAGCATTATATTGCCCCTCTATCGGACTTACTCAAGTATCAATGTTGTGTAAACTACAAGGTTATAGCACCGTAGCTCTATGGAGAGACAGATTCCCATCATTAAGCAGAAATATTCACCAGCAACTCATCTAAGTAGTATTAAGGGGAATGGAAACATCAGCTTTCACAATCTTACAATGCTTTTACATAAGAAGACTGAAAAATAAATATTTTAAAATGAAGGAAAAATACTACAAAGCATCAGAATTGAATATATCTGATCACTATATACAAACAATCCAATTAAAGGAATACATTTGTGAGAAAGAAAGAGGGAAACCTTGAATATAATGATATCAGATATGGGCAATCAGCTATGCTAAGTAATTAACTTAAATAATTCCAGCAGTGTGGAAATTTTTGATGTAAAATATTAATTGTTGCCAAGAGAATATTATCGTGCATTCAGTTGGTATTCTAATATAGATCGCATGAAGGATGACTAAATTACTCAGTTCTGTATAAAATGTTCCTTTTTGAATCATTGAATGGGTAGTCCTTGATTCACGACTGTAATTGGTCTTACTTTATGGCAATCGTTAACATGACTGCCCAATTTTATAATCTTTTTACAGCAGTTGTTAAGCAACACTGTGGTCATTAAGCAAACCCAAAACCCCAAAACTAGACATAAATTTCTGGCAAAAAAAAATTGTCCTAAATTGCAGTCTTACGACTGTAGAATATTACAAACAGCCATAAATGTAAGCCACTTGCCAAGCACCCAAAATGTGAACATGTGACCACGGAGGCAGCTGTCAGAACTTTGAAAGTGACTTATAAGTAGTTTTTTTTTGGGGGGGGGGGGTTTGTTGTAACTTTGAACTGTTGCTAAATGGCCAGTTGTAAGTCAAGAACTACCTGTACTATTCCAAAACTCCAGGGGTGGACTGTGAATTAAACATAGGAAGCAGATTGAAAACAATGCTAAGGACTGGGGATTTTTTTGTCTCAATGCAAAGCCAACCAAATCCAGGAGACAATCTTTTATGAGTCATTAAATGACTGGTAGACAAAGATGATGAAAGGATTAATACAGAGTCATCGTCTAAAGTATATACATGCAAAGAAAACAGATGTCATGTCCAGTTCCACACTGTTGGCCAAGGCACAATTAGTGTTTTCATCTGTACTTTTTTTAAAAAAATGTATCTGCTTATGGTGCTGGGAAGCATAATATTTCTATGATTGCGTGGTGAAAGAGGGAAAGAATGGGAAGGCTTTTTTCCCCCTCCTCTGCTCTGTTGTGCCCATTTCACAGAGACTGCCTGGACAAGTCCTTGCACTTTTCTTTGAAGATTTTTCAGAAGTGATTTGCCATTGCCTGCTTCCTAGGGCTGAGGAAAAGTGACTGGCCTAAAGCAATCTCTCTCGGTCTCCTGTGTTCTAGCCGGATGCCTTAAACACTACACAAAATTGGCTTTCTGGGAAAGGCTTTACAAACTCTCAAACAAAATTTTAGAATATTATTATAAATGTCTTGGCAGAAGTCCTGGATTTTGTACTTTTGCTCAGATAATTATCTTAAGATTATTCTTAAGAAATGTTAATGATGCTGAATAAGTCAAGTCTCTTTCTTGCCAACATTGTCAATAAGTTGAATTTAATTTGCAATTTAAAGTCCTTTACACTTCTTGTTTCATTTCAGTAGATTCAATCTAGGTTTTAAATTAGCAACGAATCCCCAGAATGAGAATAAAACAGCTGGACCTATTTCAGAAGGTCCAGCTTTAAGGTAATGTTGCATATATAATTTTCACTGGGAAGCGAGGGCCATTTATATATGCAAGCTGAAATGAATATTTTGACACTTTGCAGTTTGCAGTCATATTCCATATATAACTTATGTTATTTTTTACCTAGGTTAGAGGTCACATATATTATCAATATTATGTAGAACTTTCAGAATAAGATCACAAGTACAGCATGCTGGAGACAGAGGCGCTTTGAAGTTCAAAAGTCTTCGCCTAACAAAACTGAAGCCCTATCATAGCTAGAAGATTACATTTGTTGAAATTACGCTTAAAATTGCTACACTAAGAGTGGCTTTAACATTCCTTGAATCTCAGATAGTCCTCAACTTATAACTGGTTGCCTAGTGACCATTTGAAGTTATGAAGGACGCCCCCCCCCCAAAAGAGCTACTTATGACCTAGCTCCAAAGTTGTGTCAGGGTTCCCCTGCCATCACATGACCATATTTTGGGTGCTCAACCACCGACTCGCATTTACACATGTTTGCAACACCTCACAGTCGTGTGATTGTGATCCAGTTTCTAAAAAAAAATAAATCTAATAGCAAGTGAACAATGGGTTCACTTTATGACTGCCACATTCGCTTAATGACCATTACAAAAAAAAAAGCTCAGAAAATCAGGTCCAGTTAATGATGACCTACTTTACAACTGTCATGGCTTACAGCCTTCTCAAGGTCAATTATTATTGTTATTCAAGGATTTTATAGCCAAGACTCAGACCTTGAAGGAGGAGAGTCTAACACTTGATTCCTTTTCTTACTTCCCCTTCACCCTGGAAGCTTACTCTTTTTGCTTTTTTAATAATCCCACTGTCAAAACCTCTGAGAAAGCAGAGTGGAAATGAGGCAGGGTCAGAAAGAATGGGCTGAGGATCCCAATATCACGAACCTCCCTGGCCTCTACCATTTAATTAACATTTTTATATTCTCATGATATATAACTTACTAATGTATTGATATAAGAAACTAATGCACTAATATAAAGGGTGACCCAATTAGCCTTATCTAACAGCATAGACATAAATAAATGTAGGCAAGGTAATAGATAATTTCTTGCAGAGAGTCCCTGTATGTCACTGCCAGAAATGTGAAGCAAAGGATTCCCCACTTAGGAATCATGTTGAAAACAGCCTTTTCCCAATCTCGCCCAGGCATTTACTAACAGCACCAACATGAAGTTATATAACATATAGTGCAAGTTAGCATACTAAGTCCAGCAGAAGTCCCTAAAACAGTGTTTCTCAATCTTCTGAACCCAGCATGCTCACTGAGGAATTCTGGGAACTGAAGTCCACACATCTTAGAGATGCTAAAATTGAGAAACACTGCCATAGAGGAACCAGTACTAAATATGATCGGGGGGGGGGGGTTAATAAACATTGGGTGACATTAATATCTCTCCAGTCCTAACAACAGGGTTTTAAATTTGAACTCATCTAAATATAGATCTAACCTTATGTTCCTTTTTGCTTATATCCTTATGGACTGAAACTGCAAAGCACTGCATTTAAGCAATATCCTTGGCTTTATTCCACAGTGGAGTATAAAATGAGAGGTGGGTCAAGATATAATGGAAAGCTAGGTAGCAAAGCAAGGCAATATAATATTTAGAATAGCTTCTTCAGGGAAGTTCATTGTCCAAACACACAGTTTTATTACAGTTTTTGCAACTAATGGTCTTTAAGGCTGCAAATATTCAATAACCCTTACTGACTGCAACTAGACATTGTTTTCAGCAGGCAGATACAGGACTGCATTAGAAGCCTATATAAAATTTTCAAAAGAAAATACTGGAGACTGCAGTCTGTCATTTGGGGAACCCAACAATTTTTTTTTATTTTTTTTTTTTTTAAATTTAAAATCTTTTTATTTATAATACAATTAAAACAAAAATGGACATACGTGGCATTCCAGAGTAAATATTCCTAACAATTTGTTTCTCGTGATACAAAAACTTAATACATCATCCTTAACCTCTATATACACCTCATTCTTCTACATAATACAGTTATATATACAATTATATATACAATTATGTGTATGCTTCAATCCT
>NW_015386217.1:111097-133266 GCF_001527695.2 Protobothrops mucrosquamatus | reverse complement strand
GAATGGTGGGCATACCTACAGCTACAGGCGAGATATTGGAAAGATAAAAAAGAGTTAGGTATTAAATTAGAACCGATAGAATTGGATAAAATAGTATTGGGATCAGAGGACAAAATGAGTAAAAAACTATACTATTATTTGTTAGATTTGGCAATGTATGAAGAACAAGTAAAAGTAACTATGTTAAAATGGAGTAAGGGAACCCAACAATATTGAAGGGGAGGAAGATCTAAAGCACATGTGTCAAACTCGCCACATCACGTGACATGTCGCAACGTATCACAACTTTTTTTGCATTACTGGCAATGGGGTGGGCACGGCTTCAGTATGATGAAACCAGCCTGCGGGCCGGCAGTTTGACATCTCTGATCTAGAGTGAAGGAAGTGCAAAAAGAAAGCCCAAAATAAAAGGTAGCTGGAAAGAAAAATGGAAAGTCTTCAGTGGTATCTCATGGACATTGGATTTAATTTGCACCTCATCACCTGCCTCCCACTGACAAATCTCTTGAATTCTATTTGTGTTGAAGAAAGCTGTAGCTGTGCACCTTTCCCAGACCACTGACAGAGCTTTGTCTATACAAGGAGAGTACAGTCTACAGCTTTGTAGTCCCTGGACTATCATCCCACAGTTATCGGATTGTGCCTTAAATTATATTCTGAATTGAAAGACAGTGCAAAGGTAATGTTTTAAACGAACAAAAGGATGCTGCCTCAAGCTATTTTCTGCAAGTCCTTTTGCAGATTGTATTTGAATCCATGGACTGCCTTGAATTTCAAAGCATAAACTCAACAAAGCTACACTATCCCTTAAGAAACAAGGACTGGGGACAGCCCCACTGAGTTTTCAAGCAGCTGCAACAGCTTTGCACTTTGCTCTTTGCCATATGATTTGCCTAGGCCAGTGATGAAACTGCTGAGAAATGTGCAAATGAAATAAATATGTGGTTTGCTGGAAAAGGGAAACACTGAAAATAAAGGTATCCTTTGTTCCAGCAATATAGCTGGAGGAGCTTATTTATCTCTCAAAATGTCTAGGTTGCTTCAGTTGCAGGCTTCTAATTACTTTACAAAGATAAAAGCACAACAATAACATCATAAAACAAAGCACCTAATGGTAAAAGCCACATGATAAAAATGAAGATTTTAAATGCACTAATATAAAGGGATAAAGTAACATAGTCCTATCAACTTCCCAATAAATTATGAAAAAAAAAAAAGCTTGGGGAAGGACAAATATTTTTGTTTTGCTCTTGAACCATAGAATCTGTGGGTGGGGAGGTCTAAAAGTTAAGATGATGGTTGTGACCTGCCCCTTTGTGTGTGGCATTAACACATGGATAAATGGGGCAGAACTTTAATCACTTGGTTGTCTCTGCCATTTTGACTTTTTAGACCAGTAGATGTCGCTACCCCTGTATACTAACAGGGATAGGAGTATTGTTACAAGGGTGAGGGGAAGGCAAAACATATTTCATAGTAAGTATCCAATCATAGTCTACATATGTATGCAGCTTATTCAAAAGTTGCAAGTAACATCAGATCTTCAATGCACTAATTAGGATCTTTCCACTTTAACAAAAGCTTAATTTCAGTTACTTAGACTAAAAGCTTCTGAATTGGATTCATATTTGCCCAGGATAGTAGTAGTAGTAGTAGTAGTAGTAGTAGTAGTAGTAGTAGTAGTAGTAGTAATAATAATAATAATAATAATAATAATAATAATAATAATAATAATAATAATAATAATAATAATAATAATAATAATAATAGTAAAGTTGGAAGGGACCTTGGAGGTCATCTAGTCCAACCCCCTGCTCAGGCAGGAAACCCTATACCATTTTGGACAAATGGCTATCCAGTCTCTTCTTAAAAACCTCCAATGTTGGAGCATTCACTGCATCTGGAGCCAGGTTGTTCCACTGGTTAATTGTTCTAACTGTCAGGAAGTTTCTCCTTAGTTCTAGGTTGCTTCTCTCCTTGCTTAGTTTCCATCCGTTGCTTCTTGTCCTGCCTTCAAGCGCTTTGGAAAATAGCTTGACACCCTCTTCTTTGTGGCAGCCCCTGAGATATTGGAGCACTGCTGTCATGTCCCCCCTCGTCCTTCTCTTCATTAAACTAGACATACCCAATTCCAGCAGCCATTCCTTATATGTTTTAGCCTCCAGTCCCCTAATCATCTTTGTTGCTCTTCTCTGTACTCTTTCTAGAGTCTCAACATCTTTTTTACATCGCAGTGACCAAAACTGGATGCAGTATTCCAAGTGTGGCCTGATGAGCTCCTTTCGAGAAACTTCCATCAAAGAAAGAGGGGAAATGGTTTTCCTCCTTCACTGTATATATCCACATCATATCCTTCCCTCTTTCAAATTTTCAACCTTCAGATACTGTAATTTTTTTAAGTGCATATGGGCCTACATTGCAGGAAAGAGACCAGATAACAAGTTAACCTTTCTCTATGTCCTGTGAGTAGGACTCCATTCATGGGAATGCTGAATCCAGCCCAATACATGTTGACAGAAATTCTGTTGGCTCCTCTTTCTTCAAAACCTAATATATGTGTTTAAAGAAGTTGTAATCTCTTGTATTCAGTGTTCTACTTTGGGTTCTCAAGAATTACAGCTGCAAAGAATTGGTGATCCCAGGAATAATGCTTAAATAAGAAAACGAGCAAGCTTTCATTTTTAGATTCTGCCTTTCAAATGAATGACATAGTATCAGGGGGCTGCTATTCAAGTCCAGGGTGGTATCTTAAAACATGTCCATTCACCTCACTCCTTTTCATTGTTTCTATATCAAAATGTTATAAAGGGGACTATTTTCTCAATGAGTTAGAAAGATATAACAGCACTGAGCAGCAAATATCTCAATGCATTATTAACTTTAGTAAAGTTCTGGGGAAAAAAGACACATGAGAAAAATGCTGTCAAGTCATTCAGAAGAATTAATGTTCAAATGCCTCAGTGAGAAAAAGTGAGGAAGTAGAGGCCACCCCCATTTCCTTCTAAAGTGAAATATCCTCACAGTATGGCCCTGAGAGGGTTCTGAAGTCTTTATCAAGACCTCATAAGACGGGATCTATTGTGAATGATTTGCACAGCTGTTATCTTGGCTTTCCACTGTGCATGAAATGGATGTCAGAGAAAGACTCATCCCTTATCTGTGGTTTACACAGCTTGGGTTTTCAGCCTGAGTGCTCTTCACATTCACTCCCACACATACATACCACCCTTTCTTGTCCACATCAGGTTGGACAAAAGAAAATGTAAGTTTTTTAGGGAAAGTAGTAATAATGCTTATTTGGAGTCTTTCTTTTCTGCTTCCTTCTTTTTTTAATCCTTAAGAATAAACTGTAATTATCAGTGAACTAGCTAAATGTTTACTGTTTGAAAAGCTTCCGGTGGAGTCTAATTACTCCCATTGTGGATGCTAATGTGACTCTTTTAAAAAAACTAAATTGCAAAAGATCTTTTGATCTTTGATTCAGTTAATATTATTGATCTTTTATAAAAAAAACAACAAACCATGGACTATATTAACATATACATTCAGGTAAAGTAGAAATAGTAAGTTAGGTGATACCTTTGGATACGTAGCATTCATTGTTAATGTTAAAGACAAAATATCAGTCATTTTTTCCCACATTTCGGCTCAAAGCACGATCAAAGGCCACTTTTACCTCAAGCATGTTCATACCATTCTATGCAAACTAAGATCTCTAAAGACTACTTTATAAGGCAACATATTGCACATTGCACTAATTAGGAAGCACTTGTGATGTGCTGATCTATCCAGGGTACTAAAGATGGGGGAATGGATGGACAATTTAGGGCATGCAAATGATGGTGTTTGGTCTTTTGTGAAGAAAAAAAAGTCAAATGAAACACAGTTCTATCTTTGTTACAGTACAAGGAATATATCAGGTATGTCAGAAAAAGCAACAAAAATAAGTTAAATTCAGTGGGAAATGATTATTTAAGAAATTGTGTGGTAAAACAAGAAGGGACAGGAATGTATAGAATTTAATCATAAGATAAACATATAAATGAAAGCAAATGGCTCAAAAACAAAAAGAAGCACTAGAAACCTGTGATTGGACTGTATGGCTGGGTCTTCAGAAAGTGAGAGAAGAGCAATAGATAAAGTGTTCCATGGCTATAGTAGAATCAAGGATAGTTTACACAGAATGAAACATATGGAATAGCTCTTTATTTTATTGTGATGCTCAGTTTGCTTCAGGATTGATCCCTGGGGGGAAGGCAGTGTTTGTAAGATAGTCGATCTGCAATTTGAAGGCCTTCCTGAATGGATAAATGGAGGTGATGATTGAGGGTATTTGACCAGGTTTACAATGCTAAATCATGCCCTTATCACTGTGCACATAGATTTCTACATAGTCTCTATATGGAGCTCATTTGAAGATTATCCAAAAGCTACAGTTGATACAAAATGTGGTGGGCCACCTTCTGACAAGGTATACACACCAGGAGCACATGACATTAGTACTTAGCACCTTACATTGGTTACTAATGGGCTTCTGAGTAAAATTCAAAGTACATCTAGAATGGTATACTGTATGCCTTGCCACCGCAATATCTTCTGGATAACCTTCTCAATTCAGGGTCAGTCATCCCTCTAGAGGGGAGTTCTTAGTTGATTGGACATATATACTCAAACCTTTCTAAAATCAAGAATATAAGCCAGCATATGGAGGAGTTTTTATTTATTTATTTAAAACAAGAGCACTATGGAATAGCATTCTTTATGGTATTAGATAGCCCCCCCCCATTTTGCAACTTCTCAGAACATTATTTAGATTGAGCTGGACAGATTTGGATTGTTGACTGTCATTTTTCTCTCTGATATTGGAAATTAGGATTGTAGTTATCAATTGGAAAGTCTGTTTAGCTTTAATCCTAATCAGAATAGTTTAGGATATGACTGAAAATATTCCCCAATGAGTAAAATTTACAGACGTTTTAAGAAATAAAACATTTAAAGCAGCATCCAACAATTCTTGCCTTCTGCGGAAACAAACTCTGTGGGGTGCTCTACTAATCCTAAAGGACTGCACAATGAATTAAAGGGCTTAATTAAATGAAGGGTCTTAGCTATCTTGAATATTGTACTGAGAAAAAAGTTTATCTATTGATCTGAAGAAAGGTAGACAGATTTGCCTTTTGTCACAATAGTGGAACTATTCAGCTTTATCCATAAGTAAGATAAAAAAAATAATTATTTTAAAATTAAAATTTTCTGAAATATACCATTTTTTTACTTTTTAAAGCATTTTATGCAAAGTTTTTGTATGTATTTGCATTACAATTATTTTTGTGTTTGGTTACTTTTTTTGCTATTTTTTTAAAAGTAATAAAAATAAATTTAAAATTTATTTTAAAGTTTTTTTAAAGTGTAATACATAGTGCAGTTCATTGCTTCATACAAATTTATTCTGTATGCCTACAGATTAATTATTCTAGGCATTACCAAAGTGAAAAGGATCTGTTTGTTGGCTTGTTTTTGTCTTCTCTTTTTTTCCCTTGTGAAAGGCCAATCAATATTTATGGTTTAACCTTCTTTCCAGAAATACGGGATACACAACTTGTCAAGTGGAAATGAATTGGCACCATGATATGGAAGCAGGGAAGTTGCAAAGGTTGTTATGGATTATTTTATCAACAATGTGAAGGGCTGACAAATAAAATAGACACCATCCCAAGTCATCAGTGTGAATGAACAGAATTTGCACTATAAAGGCAAAAGTTTATTATGATTAATGCATGATTTCTGGGTTGTTGGCTGCACAAAACTTCTAGGTTCTATAATGTAACTCTCAGCAGACAAAAAACCATTTTGTACTATTGTTCAATTTCTGCAAAAGCACTGAGTAGGGTTTTAGTACTTTTGTAATGGAATTTTTGCATATTTCAAGGGTTGGTTCTCTGCTCCAAATAACGAGGCAACCTAGAGAATTACTGCATTGAAAATCAAGAGAACAAAAGAATGCAGCTACTTTTCAACTTAAAATGTTTATATGCTAATATGTCATTGCTGAGATGCACATAGCATCTAAAAACAGAATTATTTTTTAAAAGTTATTAAAATGGCAAGTAAACGGATGAAGCTAAAAAATGTTTAAAAGCCAAGATTTTTTTTTTAAAAAAATGACTGAATAAAATAGACTGATGTTTTATAGCTATGTTATAAAATAGCAGATAAAATTTTCTGTGCCCAGTAAACATATTACTCCTAATGAAAGAAGGTGGGGTCGGGCCATTATAACAATCTGAGCAGATAGGGAGCTTCATACTTTTAGGGGATTCATTTGCCAAGACTTTGGAAGCTTAGAAAGTAAGAACTAGAACTTTGAATGAATCTGGAGATAAGCCAGTAAAGATGGTATAATTGTAGGTCATATACTCTGAAAAACACATCACTACCAGGAGGATTTTTCTACCTTCTACCTCTTCAGTTTTCAAAGTTGATCCCTTATAGAATAAATCACAATAAATTTAAATCTAATACAAATGAGATATCTATGACTATGGTAAGTAACTTTCTCCAGAAATAGGTGCATTGGTGCAAAATGTTCCTAATTACTATACTGCCATCTTCTTGCCATCCAATACAAGGGAGTAAACATTATTAATGAATGCACAGGCTGAAGAGCTGTTCTTCTCTCTCACCTAGATTAAATCTCTGTTAACTCATCAAATGATTTCCTATGCAGGATATATGTGTGTACATCTGCATCACATTTTTATTCTACTTTTCTTCTAAGAGTTCAAGCCAGACTATATGGGGATCCCTCTTCATTTTATCTGCACAAAAACAACCTCAATTGTGTTGATGAGATAGAGTGAGTGACTCACCCCAAATCATCCACAGAGGTGCATAGTTGAAGGTGGATGTTAACCTATAGTCTGTTCATTCCAGATCTAATACCTTAACTGCTGCACCATATTGGCTATCACGGTTTATTTTTGTTTCATAAAACATTTATGTGCCAAAGTTCAGCTTTTGAACGTGTTTCCAAGACTGATTTTTTTAAAAAGAACAATCTCTTTTTCTCCCCTGTGCCATGTGCATTGTTGTTTCTTACTTTATATGTATGATTTCGTACATGCCTCCCTAAAACTATATTTTGCTACTGAAATTCACTATGATTCATGAGCAGAAATGTGTTGGAAGACTTTTTAAACAATATTTCAGTGTAGTCGGCAGGACTTACACCTTCCAGTGATGAATATCACTAATTTCAGTCAACAAGGTATAGCCAACTTACTAGTATTTTATAAACTTCCAGGGAAATTAGATCATATATACATTAATGACATGAATCATTCTAGAAAGGGTATTTCAGCAGCAAAAGACAATGAATATTAACAGAAGAATATATTTTTGATTGCTACTTATGAATATTATGGATAAAATAGATCTTACAAACAAAAGGGAGGATGGATGCTTTTTCCTCCCTGTCTTTTGGATGTGACTAGGGTCAGACCAAGCTCCTCCCTTTGCCTATGCTACCAAACCAAACTGACTCTTCCTGCACCCAGACAATTGCCCCCCTCCCTGTTTTTTGTGAACCAAAAAGTAGAAGCCTCACTGGTCCACTCACAGTATAGCCCTAGGGCAGCTTAATAAAAGAATTGCATTGCAGAGAAATTCCAAAATTCCATTCTCATTAAGGAATCCTCCAGATCCTTAAAAATGGGTTTCTGCAGCAATTCTGAGAGGGCTGTTTTGCATAATAATAATAGCAGTAATAATAATAATAATAATAATAATAATAATAATAATAATAATAATAATAATAATAATAATAATAATAATAATAATAATAATAATAATAATACAAACACCTGCAACATAACACCCCGGACTAAACAATTGTCGACAAGAAAGACAAAAAAGTCTGGATAGTGGATGTGGCAGTGCCTGGAGACAGCAGAATAGACGAGAAAGAACTGGAGAAGATAACAAAATACAAAAACATAGAAATAGAAAGACCGTGGCAAAAGCAAGCAAGGGTAGTACCAATAGTAATAAGCGCCTTGGGTGCAATCCCAAAACAACTGGAGCACCACTTGAACACCATTGGCCATAGTCAATTGCAAAAGGTGGCCTTACTAGGAACTGCTTCCATCCTGCGACGATATCTATAATAACATCAAACATCCACATCTGCCTATCCCAGGTCCTTGGTAAGGACTCGATAGGTAGACAAAATGCAAAATCCAGTCTGAACATCTGGCTGACTGTGCGATGATCCATAATAATAATAATAATGATGATGATGATCTTCTTCTTCTTCTTCTTCTTCTTCTTCTTCTTCTTCTTCTTCTTCTTCTTCTTCTTCTTCTTCTTCTTCTTCTTCTTCTTCTTCTTCTTCTTCTTCTTCTTCTTCTTCTTCTTCTTCTTCTTCTTCTTCTTCTTCTTCTTCTTCTTCTTCTTCTTCTTCTTCTTCTTCTAGAAGAAGAAGAAGAACTGGAGAAGATAATGCCTGCAAATAGCAATAGAATGACTGTGGCAAGAGGTGCAGTAGCAATATAATGACTGTAGCAAAAGAAAACAGAGGTAGTACCAATAGTAATACCAGTAGGTGTTTTGGGTGCAAAACAACACCATTTGAACATCATCAGCATTGACAAATTCACCATCAATCAATTGCAAAAGGCAGTATTATGTGGAACAGCTTACATTCTACAATAATACTGTCAAGAATAAAACTTTGGCAGCTACATGCCTCTTTGTTTCAACTTGCCATTAGAGTAAGGGGGGGGAGATGTTGCTTTAGATGGGTTAGATGGAGAAACGAAACCTCTACAGTTCCACTGAAGACTGTGAAAGCCTGAAATCTTTCCAAGGACACTGCAGCAGGTGTGGAGAGGAAGCAGACAGTTCCCATAATAAAGTGAAATTGTTTCCATGGACTATGTGAGAGGGTGGGGGTTTGTAGGTGAACAAACATGCCAACTCCAATGTAAACATCTAGCTGACTGTGTGACCTGTACTTGAGCTGATACCAGGTATAGGGACAAGGGCCTAGCTTCTGCAAACAATCCAAGAAATCAGATTCTTATAATTTCTTGCCTTCTAGACCCTAACTTCTATAAACTGTTTTACTTTTCTATTTTGGGGGGATCCTCTTTCTTGTAATGTGGGGACCCAATGATTCTTTCAATAAGCATGGTTCTTTTTTCTCAGTCTTGTGCTCTATACTTCACTCTTTTCCATGACAAATATTTAGAAAATCTGTTCTCTTTCTTGATGCCTTTTTATAATGATTTTGAAAATGAAACATAACACAACATATAATGGAGGTAATGATAATGCTCATTAAAACAGTGCATATTAAAAGTTGCAAATCTAGTTAGAACTCTACCTTTGTTAAGTTCTGGTTTTCAGTGAGAGTAAAAGATTTCCACTCATCTCCTGAGTGAAACAACAATACCCTATAGAAAATAAGACAGCTCTTCTCTGAATAATTGCTAGGCAAACTTCAGAGCAGTACATATTTGAATGGATAACGTGAACATTAAAAGAACTAAATTTAATAGGACATAATCAAATACTTTCACATTAAAGTGTGTTATCATAGAATTATGTGAACTTTTGTTGTTGATACTGCAATACTATTCAAATAATATTACCGCTGTCTTCTAATGATACTTTTATTTGATTCACAAAGGATTCTTTTTTGAGTCTCCATATTTCGTTTAGATCTTGCCCAAGCTGCGTCACCATTGAGGCTCAATAGCTGTGCTGTTTGAATATTTTTGTTGTTGTTGTTTGAAGAAGAACCATCATAATTCACACTCTTTGAATTTATGTGATAAAAAGGCATGTATTTATTATTTTCTGCTTATCTCTTTAGCTTTTTCATTAGCAGAGTTTCAGAAATATTTAATTAAATTTAATATAGAGCTTGGAGCTGCATGCAGTTTCCTTTCTCCCATATTTACATAAGAGATAAGCAGCCTGCACAGTAAATATTGAGGGTCAACAACGCCATTCATTTCCACTTCATGTCATTTTTATGTATATTCATTCATTCATTTTGACTAATGTCTGCCTTAACCTAGAAAAGTAAAAGAAGCATGTCTGCATGAAAACATACAGTTACATATTTCCCTTTTTTCCCCTCACAAACCATGATTTTAGATATATATTCTCTCTTGAAATATATGTTTAAAAATATTATTTGAACTGTCTCTTGTTGAGCTGTGAATATCTAGGAAATGCAAAAAGTAGACAAATAAGATCTATACATTAATTCCTGGAGTAACATATTGGGTTAATTCATATATTAATTAAGAAAGGAATTCCTACATGGTTGGGAACACAAGAATATGTTTTCTGTGTTAGGTCCAGATATCTCATCTTCTCTACATTGGTTTCTTTTATGGGGATACATTCCTTTTCAACATAAAGATTTTAACAACTTACTTATACTGATGAATATATTGATGTCATCTTGATGTCATGGGAAACTTGAGACATAAAAATACAGGTAGCCCTCAATTTGCAGCTGTCCTTTTAGTGATCATTTGCAATTACGATGGCATTGAACAAAGGAAGTTATGATCCCTGCCTGAAATTGTGGTCATTGCAGCATGCCCCCCCACCCCCACCCCCCCACTGGTTACATGGTTAAAATACAGGCTCTTGGCAGCATGCCCACTCTTACAACCACGCAGGATCTGCAACTCCCCCCACATGCTCAGCTCTCCCCCCCCAATTCAGCCACCCACCTGACCCACCATACTCCGGAAGGCCCAGTCCCTTTTCCTACCTCATCACTCCTTGGGACCACTTATCTTTCTCTTTTTGTGCAGTTCTGACAAATGCACAAGTAACAAGATGCAAAGTGGAGCCAGACAGGTGGTGAACGCAGTGTTTCTGAAGAGTATAGAAAGGCTGAAAAAAGGCATTCTTGCCTGCAGAAACATCAAGTTTTCTAGCTTTCTAGTCAGAAAGAGACACTTTCTACCCTTCAGAATAATTATTAGGAGAGCACCAACCTTTTCAGCCTTCCTGCCCTTCAGAAACATCGAGTTTGTTAGCTTTCTCGCCAGAAAACTAGTGAATCCAATATTTTTGAAGGGTAGAAAACCTGGCACAAAGAGGGGAAGTGAACTCCAACAGTGGCTAGAGGAAAGAAGCTCAGATCCTGAAGATCTAAGCTTCTTTTTTCTGGCTGAGCACAGCAATTCCTTTCCACACATGCAGGGGAGGTGTCTGCTCTCCTTTGGCAGGAAGCTCTTTCACCCCATCTGCTTAATCACCTGCTTGATCACTTAATCACCACAACTGGGAGAGCTCCCCTCTATGTGTGGAAAGGATTAACAACTGCATCGATTCATGACCAAAATTCCAGGCCCAATTGTGGTGGTAAGTTGAGGACTACCTGTACTGATTTTAGAACTATCAAATAAAGAAGACCCAGGAATGCACGTGTTTGTGAAAATCAGCATTGTTCAAAATTTGGAATATAATTTTCACCTTTTGTGAAACAAAAAAATGAAGGAGAATATATTTGGGACTGGTATAATAATAATAATAATAATAATAATAATAATAATAATAATAATAATAATAATAATAATAATAATAATAATAATAATAAATAATATATAATAAATAAATAAACAAACAAACAAACAAACAAACAAACAAACAAATAAATAAATAAATAAAAAATAGCCACAAGGTATTTTTATGGAAAAAATATTTGCCCTAACTGTGATAACTAGGAAAAATGTAATGCACACAGATATTTATGCATCAGGAAAACTGCTAGTCAATGTATAATAATCATAATGCAAAAAAATGATATATATTTTTTGCCAAATTTGTATCTAGCAAGAGTTGTAGCTACTGTGAGAATTTGGTAACAATGAAGTTGAGAGACGTTGAGGTTCATTTATGAACTACTGATATATTTGTCAGAGAAAAAAGAAAGATAAATCTCAGGAAATGTAAGCTGTTCAAAACAGATCACGGCCTTAATTTTTTTTAAAAAACAAAAAGCATTCATCCGAAGCCCCCATTTCCCCCCCTGGAGTATTTCTAGCTTTGAAACTTTGATACACATCACTGTGATATAACTAAGGCTCGGAATAAAATAAAAATGCAGGCCCAAGCAATTAGAAATATTCTTCCTTCTCTGACCAAAAGGCAGAGGTTGTTTGAATTAGATCTTAATAGAAAATTTCCTTTGTGGAACTCTGTCGAGTAGATGAATAGCATGTGAATTGAAAAGTTCTAAGCCAAGTACATTTGGCTTAGATGGAAATTGGCTGAGAAGCAGAGTGCAAAGAAAAGTGAATAACTTTCTCTCCCCCCTCCCATATCTCTATCACCATTGCAGTTTCATGGTTTTAGCAAAAGAGGAGTTCTTTCGAGTTCATTTGTCTCTCCTTCCTGATGCAACATTATCAGATAATTGAGATTAGAGAGATGGTGATCACCCACTATTGGGAAAACCTTACCACTGTTATCCTTAGTAAGCCTCCTGTGGGAGAAGAAGTGACAGACTGTCGGGGTGGAGTCAAAAGAGGAATCAGCCTAGAGTTTCTACATAGCCATAAATGGAGTTCAACCTCCCCATGAATTCTGTTGCCAAGATAGTGCTAACCATTAGTTGAGTAGATTCTTGTGCATAGGCATGATCAATGATAAATCAGTTCAATTAGAACTTCATAAGTGGTCCTGATCTTTCGCGCCTGATACGGCCTCCCTTTCATTTATTCTTCTTCCTTAGAACATGCTTAATACACACTACTTGTCTACTAGCACATGAGGAAAGAAAATTGGATAGGAGCACTTTTATTGTTTATGTGTGACAGGAGATGACAGTAACACCTTAATCAATGAGAATTTCAATCAGAATTTTCAAGATTGTGTTACAATAGCTCAGTGATGGGGAACCTTTTAGAGACCGAGTGCCTAAACTTCAACCCAAAACCCACTTATGTATCACTGGGTGCCGGGTGGGCGTGACCATCGGGTGGGTGTGGCCTGCTGGGTGGGCGTGGCTACAGTGGTCATGGCAGATGGGTGGGCATGGCCAACTCAATGTTGCTCCTGGCATGGCCAACTCAATGTTGCCACCTGTGGGGGCCGGGCAGGGTTGGGGGAGATCCAGGGGGTCTCTGGTGGGTGGGGCAGTGGGCAGGAGGCTGGTCCTGCAGGGTGAGGCGAGGCAAGGCGAAGCAGGGCGGGGGTGCCATTGTCGCAGGGCGAGGTAGGTGCCTGGCACCATCGGCCCCCACGCACAGAGGCCAGGGAGCGCATGGGTGCTGGGATGTATCCACCCACATGGGACCTTGGCGAGTTAGCGGGTGGCTGGTTGAAGAGGACAGTTGCCATCTCTGGGGCCTGGTGCAGGTGCCCACAGAGAGGGCTCTGAGTGCCACCTCTGGCACGCGTGCCATAGGTTTGCCACCACTGCAATAGCTCATGTCAATAAACATAGTTCCAGTCACTTTTGGAGTTGGTTCCTTGGTTTGACCTATCTTGAAGCCTGAGAGATCAATCATAAAGACCTTGAGGTAAGATGGGCGGCAAACAAATGTAATAAATAAATAAATAAAAGTCTGATTACATTTTCACTTCCCTGTAACCCAGGAATTAGGACAGAAACAGTGTAAATTTCTTCTTGAAGTTTTCTTTGTTTTCCAGGCTTAAAGCATATATGTTGTTGTAACTATCTTTGTGATTCTCCTCAGTTATTGAGAAAGATATGTGACAATAAAAATGCATTGCTCATTGATCTCAAGAAAATGGATGATAGAGTGGATAGGTTTGAGTTATGGAAGGTTTTGTGCAATTATGGAAGTAAAAGTTGGTTGCTGAATGCCATGAGAGTGCTATAGTATCTATTATTTTATATTTTAAACTTTTACAGCCACCCACTTGTACAAAATTCTAGTCAGCTACCAAAAATCAACACAGTAGCAATAACAATAGCACTTAGACTTATATACCACTTCACAGTGCTTTACAGCCCTCTCTAAGCAGTTTACAGAATCAGCATATCACCCTCAACTATCTTGGTCATTTTACCGACCTCAGAAGGATGGAAGGCTGAGTCAACCTTGAGCCATTGAGAATCGAACTGCTGGCACTCGGCAGAGTTAGCCTTCATATCCAGTAAAAGAAAATGTTAGTGGTCATATCTGGGGAGAGGGTGAAGTGGGGAATCAAACTATTGGATAGCATTCAGCATCACTTGTGGGTATTCCCAGCACTCAAGCTCAGTGCCTATTGAAGGACCCAGATTTTCAGGATTTTTTTTTAAGGCAGGCTGTGGATCTCAAGAGCAGGTGCTGCAACAGCAAAGGAAGTAAAACATATGAGAATGAATGAAATGATTCAAGAACTGAATAAGAAGTACAACCATTCCTCATTTAGCAACCATTCACTAATATAGTGGCAATAAACAAAAAGTTCCTTTTCCAACCAATGCAGTGGTGGGATTCAAATATGTGAACAACAAATTCTCTACATGGATGCTGCTTCCAGAAGTCCATTCTGGGCCTGGGCAACAAAAAATTGTTGCGGGTGGGGCGGCCTTCCTGTGGGTGGGGCGGCCGTGGCCTTTATGTACGGCACTGAGAGCAGTAGATCTCAGTGCTAACTTACTGTCCTGGGGTTTGCTAACTTTTACAGGCAGTTCATCCCCTCGTTTGCTCTGGTTGCGCTGCCGCTGACCAGCCTCTTGCGGACCAAGACGGCTACATCCAAACCCCGTCCGGGACAGCCATTGGCGTGGACAGAGAGCCTTCGAGTCGTTAAAGGCGTTGTTTGCAAGGGAGCCGGTCCTCCTACATCCGGATCCAGAACAACCTTTCGTAGTCCAGGCAGATGCCGGCGACGTGGCGGTGGGAGCAGTGCTACTCCAACGAAACAGGCAGGGGAGTTTGCAGCCCTGTGCCTATACTTCGAAGAAACTGACGGACACTGAAAGAGCCTGGGCCATCTGGGAAAAGGAGGCGTTCGCGGTGAAATGGGCCCTATCCACCTGGCGGCATTTATTAGAGGGGGCAAAGCAGCAGTTCGAAGTTTGGACNATGCCAGAATACAGTAGTCAGGACGCTCCACCCTGTCAACCTGGGGAGTGGGTAACCCGAGTTAGCGGGGTGTGGGCCGTGATAAAGAAGGCCTTGGATAAGGCAAGACAAACAGCCAAAACACAAGCTGATAAGAGGAGGAAAGCCCAAATACCGTTTAGGGTGGGGGACCTGGTATACCTTTCCACGAAGTACATCCAGCTCCAGGTCCCATGTAGGAAACTTGGCGCAAAGTACATAGGCCCGTTCAGGATAGACCAAGTGATCAATCCAGTCACTGTTCGCCTCAGGCTCCCGCGGTTCTTGGGCAGGGTACACCCAGTGTTTCATTGTAGTTTACTGAAGCCTGTGACCCATGAATGCCCTGTGAACACCCCAGGTCCCGTGTCACCAGACCAATATGAGGTGCAGGCGATCTTAGACTCCCGGGAGAGAAAAGGGAGGGTGTCTTATCTTCTCTTATGGAAAGGCTATCCGCTCTTGGAAGCCTCTTGAGTGAGGGACAGCGAGGTGTGTGCTCCCCGTTTACTTAGACAGTTCCATCGTAGATATCCCAACAAGCCAAAAGGGGCAACCAGGGGCAACGATGTATAGGGACGAGTCCATTAACCCCTCTCTGCTTGCCTTTCAGGGGGACCTCTGGTAGGGGGAGCGGCATGTTGAGCCCAGCGAGACCATACCGGGAACGCCGCCACCACCGTAACCGCCGTCTCAGCCTTACTGGCCCCGCCGGTGAATTCAGACACAGGGAAGGCAGCAGGGCTGGTGCAGCAGAGTGACGTCACCCCTCGCTTCCCTGCAGAGCTGCCGTGATATCGCCCCCTTGTGCCTCGCAGGGCTCAACACGGAGTGAGGGAGGCAGAAAGGAGCTATGCAGGCTTACCAACTCCTATGGACACAGGCTGAAGAGACTAATCTTTGAAGGACGGCCATAGGCGGCTGCAGCGAGCGGAGAGCGGGGGCTGGGCGGAATTAGGCAGATGCTGGCTTGGGAGTGGGTGGGGCAGCTTGGATGCGGGTGGGGCGGCTTTCCTGTGGGTGGGACGACCGTGGCCTTTATGTATGGCACTGAGAGCACGCCTGCGGACATGGTGACTGAGACACAACCCATGACAGCAACCTGCTACCATCAGAGCTCTGCGCGCACCAGCCCCTTGGTGGGAGCAAGGCACGCTCCGATGGATGATGGATCGAGGGAGGGGGCTGGAAGGAGAAAGGGCGCCCTGGGTGTGAGGAGGAAGGTCAGGTGTGAGAGTGTAAGGGAGGAGAAAGAAGAGAGGGGGGACTCCGGTATGAGATTTGAGGATGGGGGCAGGAAGGTTGAATGGTGGGATCGTAGGTACGAAGAGGAAAGAAAAGAGAAAGCCACCCTCCCCATATCAGAGGACTGGCAGAAAGGAACTGGTAGGATGGGATGTGGATATGAGAAGGCGAGTGCTCGCCCTGTACCAGAGGTGTCAGGGGGGGCGCAGAGCACGGAAAACACCACGGCGCGCTTCGCACTCCCAACGTCCCCCNGGTGACTTCAGATGCAGGGAAGGCAGCAGGGCTGGCGCAGCAGAGTGACATTACCCCTCGCTTCCCTGCAGAGCCGCCGTTCGTGATATCGCCCCCTTGTGCCTCGCAGGGCTCAACACGAAGTGAGGGAGGCAGAACGGAGCTATGCAGGCTTACCAACTCCTATGGACACAGGCTGAAGAGACTAATCTTTGAAGGACGGCCATAGGCGGCTGCAGCGGGCGGAGAGCGGGGGCTGGGCGGAATTAGGCGGATGCTGGCTTGGGAGTGGGTGGGGCAGCTTGGATGCAGGTGGGGCGGCTTTCCTGTGGGTGGGGCGGCCGTGGCCTTTATGTACGGCACTGAGAGCAGTAGATCTCAGTGCTAACTTTTCCTTACACGTATGGCAATAAAAGCAACGTTTGTCTTCCGTACCTGTTTACTGGCTTGTCAGGAGCATCAAGGATAGGACGGTCGGACAAAAATTAGCTACCGGTTCTGCTGAAATGGTATGAACTGGCTGAATCCCACCATTGAACCAATGCTTGCATTTATGACCATATTTTGTGCATTTGACAACAATGCATGACAGAGTGAGAGTAACATTGGTGTTGCTGAACAAAAGAATTTTATCTGACTGAGACGGCAGCAACCAGCAATTTTTGAAGCATCTTCTTTGTCTCTCTGTCATGTTTTCAGTGAGTGACCATTTCAGTTAATGACCTGGTTGCTGGAATGGAATTAAGTTGCTAAACAAGGAGTGGGTGTAAGAAGTACACTTTTAAGCACTTAAAGAATTAATTTAGCAGCTGTTCATGAGTTATATTCATTCTACAGCTTTCACAATCACAATGCCTTTTTTGCACAATCTTAACAAATCATGGGATTCCAGTATGTCTGTCACTGATGGCTTTGCAATAAATAACATAAAAAATAAAACTATAATCTGAAATCCAAAATAGAGAAAAAAGTTATGATTTATAGCATATTTTCTGCTACCATTTTCTATCTCCAGAGCAAGTGTTGATTAGGAATTATAAGGGAACTAATCTTACTACTATCTCTAACCTATCTAATATTTCTCTTCTTCCAATTTAAGCTGTATTTGTAAATGAAGAACTAACACTGCATATAGGAAGGATTTCCTCTGAGGCTCCTTTATGGAAATGCTGTTACACCACAAACAGCTTACCTTCTAAAAATCATGCAAATCTATATGTTTTAGCAACTTTTAAATGTATGTACAAACCAAAAACAATTTCCTCACTATGGCTTATACAAATCATAATGAAATTCAAATAACAGTTAACATTGTGCGTAGAGTTTTCTGAACAGCAAATAATATGATTTACTTATCTCTGATTCTCATAAGATTCAGCTACTCTGCTTCAAAATGATGTGACCTTTTATACTTGTCTTTATTTAAAACTGTTTAGGCAAATGACAAATATTGTTTGTTCAGGGAGGAACATCCAAATGTTTTGATAGATTGTAAAAAGAAAGTGAAAACTGAGACAATAATTAGTTTTTCTACCCATTAGTTTCAAGAAGACATGGCTTCCTCAGACCCTCAAAGATATTTTAATAATCGTTCATATATCATAATTGTATAGTTGAGAGGGCTGATGCATGCAAAATATATATTATTACATAATCGTTTATAATTGCTAGGTAGTAAAAGTCACACATGAAACTTGCAAAATCAGAAGTCTAAATAAAGAATACACTAGTTAGTGTGCGTCAAATGTTTTAAATAATAACTCTTATGGATTGCTTGCCATTATGCTCTCTCAGTTTGGAATTGATCAAACCCAGTACACCTGGAAGGCATTAATTTGTGTATTCTTCTTCAGGGCTGGCTTTAGGCTAAGTCTCTGGCCTAGGGCACCAAAGCTGAGGGGGTAGCAATACTGCCATCCTTCCAAATCCTTCTTAAAAAGCAAATCTTCACATTAGCAGGAGTTGATACCACATACTCTTAAGCATGCAATGTTCCTTGCCTAGAAGTTAGAACGTTAAATAGTAAGGAATTTATTCCAGGCAAAATGCAAATGCAAGTTTTACCTTTACCTTTTATCAGATAAATTGAAATACATATACAGTAGTACCAGTAAGTGCTGATTTAAGCTTATTAAAAGAACAAATGGTGAGGAATGGCTGCTTTAGCATCATGTCATTAAGATAGTGTTGTGCTTGTATGGTGTGTTCCTGTTTCATAGATAATTAGACCTACGTATTATATTTTCAATGTATAGATGCAACCTATGAGAGGATTCATGCATTTTTCATACTAATTACTCTGAATAATAACTGCAGAAAATTTTGCTTTTGTGAGGATACTTTTCAACAGATTACCAACAGTCACACGTTGCTTCATTCTTTTGGTCACTTACTGGGGATGGCCAAAGTCTTTTAGAAGATAAGCTGAATCCATTTGTTGAATGGGAACATGGATGTTAATCAGTTCATTTTATTCTGACAACCTGCAGCTTTCTCTCAATATGGCTTAGAATTCACCCAAAAGTCCTCCCTTAGAAGGCTAGAGTAATTCTACTCTTTAAAGCATTTTTAGATATTTAGATAATTAGAAGTGGAGCCAAAGAGCCTGTTCTGTGACTTCTTATGCTAATGTCAGCTAATGCACACATGCAGCTTATCTAACTTTAATATTTGTTAAAGTTGATTTCAAGTCATCATCTCTGGCTAATACGAGAAGAGATGCAGTGTATTGTAGGGAGATGAGAGAGGTTGATTTGGAACCAGGGATCAGGAAGAGGCCAAATTCCTGGAAATAGGAAAACGATCCTCTGCACAACTTCAGCTTTGCAAGTGAGAAGAGAGTCTTTTGTGCAATTCCAGATATCCTGCATTGAGCCAGAAATAGATTGGCTCAGCTGCCAAACACAGATGGTAGGGTGAGATCATACAGGGGCTGTGTGGTATGCACCCTTTGTGCAGAAGCATCATTAGTCTTGGAAGTGCAAATAATACCAGTTTGTTGATGATGCAGACCTAGTGAAATTTTACAATTAAAGGGGGTTGAATCATTGCTATGAAAGAAAGGAGCATTGTAGTGTTCAACTAGGGCTGTCAAAAATGGATTCTCTTCTCTCCCTGAATTCCTGGTTGTAAATGACAGCTGGTGACTGATAGCTAAAGCTGATCCCTGACTTTCCAGAAGAGTGAGAAGGGGCTTTGCTATGGATTAGTGGGAATTGCTACATTCCTTCTGGCTATTGCAGCAAGATCTCCATTCAGGTTTCAGCCTTGCATTGAAGATTTATGTGTTGTGTGTTGAAGGAAGAGGGGTGATGTTCTTCTTTGATCCAACACCATCTCCCACTGCCTAGACCATGGGTGTTAAACTTGATCATGTCACGTGACTTTTTGTGAGGTATCGTGACATTTTTTGCCTTTGCAAAGACAGGATTGGCGTGGCCTGCACGTGACGCATCTGGCCCGCGGGCCACTAGTTTGACACCCCTGGCTTAGACTAAAGTTCCTCAATTTTGGCAACTTTAAGACATATGGACTTTACCTCCCAGAATTCCCCAGTCAGCTATGAATTCTGGGAATTGAGAAACACCTGCCTAGATATTCTACTGTGAGGGAATTGGAATTAACCATTTATCAAGAAATCATTTTGTTTGATTGCTATATGCAGGTTTAGGAAAATGTGAAAATTGTTCAATCTTTCCCAAATTTAAGTCTGTGACTATTGGTCAAACTTGACTTCCACTCCTTGGTTGGCTTGAAGGCTAAATGGACTTCTTTCTCCAGTACTAGTAGCAGGACAGTCCCTCCTCTTGAAATCTTCAATTTTTATAGAATGGCCTTTTTTCAGTTACATTAAGAGGAATTCATTAGACAAATGCAAGTATTAGCTAACAGATATAACTGGTCCATAAAAACAATAAAATAAAAATCCACTGTGCTGCATTTTTATTATTAAACTATGCCCCAGAAATCCCATGTGGAAACTTCTCTGTGAAGATGCAGCTTTTCAGATTAAAGCATCTCCCAGTAAAATCTCTTTTCATTAGTAATATTCAAGTGTCTTTCCATTATATTTGCGGAGTATAGAAGGGGAAGAAAAGGAAACTGAGTAGCTCAATCCAATTTTGCTCAGACCACAGAGGTGTTATAACTTGCTGCTTTCAATTCTAACACATACGGCTGTAAAATTCCATTCAGCTTTTGTTGAGGGAAAAAAAGAAGAAGAAATATCAGTGTGATTGTGCTGTTTCATCTTAGCAAGCATGTTTCTCTTTCGTATACCCTGTGGGCTCATAGAGTGTTTGTGTAGGCACAAAGACAAGTGCAGGTGGTCACCTACTCAGGCAATACATGCTGGAAGGAGGCAAAGATTTTCCATTAGGGAATATGTCACTCTCCACCAAACAGTAGCAATTTGATGAAAACTGCTCTCGGAAGAGAAATCCTTTTCAAGCAGGTTTGAGGCCTGGCCACCTGGCATGTGCTAGAATGCAGAAGACTGCTTGGGAAATTAAGAGGCCTGCTGGAATCGGAAAATGGGAAGGAAAATGTGTGATTAGGACTGGTTTATTGCTGGAAATGGCTGGCAACTGAATCAAACATTGTTCAGCTGGGCTTTCTGGACCATGCCATGAATCTGGATGGAGACCCCTCCTGAGAATTTCGCAGTCTCTCTTTCATGCATGAGAGGGGACATGCCTGCCGATCCATCTCTGCAGGATGCTCATATAGGTATGCATGTTGCAGATGAGCAAAGGGATGTGCGTCAGATTTCTGCACATGGGTATTTTTTATTGCCCTCACTCTGGCGTCTTGACTAAAGAATCCATTTGGTAAAGAAAAGCTTGAAAGCTTGAAGCCTGCCACAAATGAGAAGAATGCTCCAGCATGGATATAGAAGGATCAGAAATTAATTGGCTATGTTTCTTCTGTTGATTAAACTAAAACAGGGTTATTCCTACAGATGGAAAACCTCATCCAGTCCTGAAGTGTTCAGCTTGCTCCTAATAATCCTTCATGTTTTGTTTGTCACTGTTCAGTGTTTTTCCGTAGCATAGTTTCATCCTGTTCAAATTAATTAAGTTCAGTATATACAAATACTCCACAGATTTCCATTGTTCCTTTATTCTGTCCTACCTAAGTTCAAGCAAGTTCAAGTTCAAGCCAGTGAGACAGCTGTTCCCACCCTTTTTGGCCATGTGTCAAACATAGCAATTTGGGAAAGTGTCAGAGGTGCTGCCACAGAGGTGAGCTTGTGCACAAAGATACTGAAGATGAAGAGATGGTGATATTAAAAGACCACCAACTTAAAAAAAAATACACAAGCTTCAAAAATAAATGAAAAAATACAACAGAAAAAATATAGAATATGGTATGTATGTATGTATGTATGTATATGTATGCACTGCCTGCCCCACCACATACATCGGACAAACCAACAGAAGAATAAATGCACGCATTGAAGAACACAAGAACTCAGTCAGAAAAGAGGAACCAACTTCTTCCCTGGTCCAACACCTTAAAGCCACAGGACATAAAATTGACTTTAAAAAGACCAGAACTATTGCCAAAACTGAACACTTTAACAACAGAATAATC
>NW_015386217.1:91044-110960 GCF_001527695.2 Protobothrops mucrosquamatus | reverse complement strand
TTAACCAATCAGAACACATCTCCACCCAATCAGAACACAGCCAAGCTCCCACCCAATCAGTTCAAACCCCACTGGCAGTTAAAAGGAAGAAACAGCTGCGATCTCACATTACTCCTAGAAGCACGAAGCTGAAAACACCAGCCTGAAGATGACGAATGTGACTTCGTCGAAACGTCGCCAAGACACTTCCAATTCTACGCGGGAGAAAACCCGAATATATGAATGCTTTTTGAACACCCTGTCGGCCCAAATATGGGGGAGAGAAGTCTTTTGCCTGTATCAGCTCAACCTAGAGCCATCCACAGGCAGCAGTCACTTAACTGCGACATCATATGTGTTTTTCAAAATTTGGATTGCTAACAAAGAATTAAGGGAGTACTGGGATAGCTATTTCAGACCTTATTAGGTTTTCATCAGCCAGACATACCCTTGCTGAGATTTGAACCTGGGCTGTCTGCATGTTAAGCAGAAGTGTTAGCCCCTAGGCCACAGGCTCTTTCTCACTTTGTTAGCTACAAGAGACAGGGGAAGAGGATGAATGCTTTTTGAACACCCTGTCGGCCCAAATATGGGGGAGAGAAGTCTTTTGCCTGTATCAGCTCAACCTAGAGCCATCCACAAATAAAGTTCAGGGGAGAGTAGAGTCACAAAGTGCAAACCACTTGGGGATTTACTTTTTTTTTACACCATACCTGCAGCACCCAAGACCCATTCATTCATTTTTTTTATAGTCCAAACGGGCTGAAAACTGATGTCAAGGATAGATTCTTAGAGAACCTCTCAGAAAAGCAACAGTGACACCTTTTTGTTCAGACTTGTTTGTGGACCACAGTAAAATACATGGGAAAATCCTATTGCCAAAAAAAATTAATCTAGGATTACAGTTAGGGTTAGGTCTCCTTGGAATGAAGGCAGAAAACTGATTTCCTTAGAGGTTCTCTAAGGAAAGCAACAGTGACAGCTTTTCATTTGGACTTGTTTGTATACCTCATTAAATACAAATTGCCAGTGAAAATTACACTAGGGTTAGGGTTAGGTCTCCTTAGAGTCAAGGTTGAAAACTGATTTCAGGGATAGCTTCTTAGGGGTTCTCTGAGGAAAATGATGGTGACAGCTTTTTGTTTGAACTTCTTTGTGGAAAATCCACAAAGAAAATCCCATTTGTAAAGAAAATTACATGAGAGTTAGGATTAGGTCTCCTTGGAGTCAAGGCCAAAAACTGACTTCAGGAATCGATTATTAGAAGTTCTCTAAGGAAAGTGATGGTGACCACTTTTTTTCTGACTCATTTGTTGACCTCAGTGAAATACATGGGAAAATTACATTGCCAATGAAAATTATACTAGTTTCAGGATTATGGTTAGGGTTAGGTCTCCTTGGAGTGAAGGCTGAAAATTGATTTCAGGAATCATTCTTAGAGGTTCTCTAAGGAAAGCAAGGGAGACAGCATTTCTTTTGGACCTGTTTGTGGACCTTAGTGAAATACATGAGAAAATTCCATTGCCCATGAAAATTGCACAAGGTTTAGGGTTAGGTTAGGGCTAGGTTTGGGTCTCTTTGGAGTCAAGGCCGAAAACTCATTTCAGGAATCGATTCTTAGAGGCAGGGTGACACTTTTCGTTTGGACCTGTTTGTGGACCACAGGGAAATACATGGGAAAATCTTATTGCCAATGAAAATTACATTAGGTTTAGGGTTAGGATTAAGGTTAGGGTTAGGTATCCTTGGAGTCAAGGATGAAAATTAATTTATAAATTCATTTTTAGAAGTTCCATAAGGAAATCAGAGGTGACAGCTTTTCATTCATTCTTTATTTGTGGACCACTGTAAAATATATTGAAAAATTCCATTTCCAATGAAAATTAAACTATGCAAGGGTGAGGAGAAGAGTTAGGGTTAGGGTTAGGTCTCCCTGGATTCCCAGGTGGAGAACTCATTTCAAGGATTGATTATTAGAGGTTCTTTAAGGAAAGCAACGGTGACCCATTTTCATTTGGACTTGTTTGTGGAACACAGTAAAATAAATGGGAAAATCCCATTGCCAATAAATTAAACTAGGTTTAGGGTTACAGTTAGGGTTAGGTCTCCTTGGAGTCAAGGTCAAAACTGATTTCAGGGATAGATTATTAGAGGTTCTCTAAAGAAAGCCACAGTGACAGCTTTTTCTTCTGACTTGTTTGTTGACTACAGTAACATACATGGAAAATCCCTTTGTCAATGATAACATACAATCCAGTATGCCCTTCCCCATCCCCCATACCTATTGAATTAATCCCAGTGTATTGTCTGAGGAGTTATGAAGGAAGATAATGAATGAGATACTGATCCTCCCCTCATTAATTGGCTTAGTCTGTTATTTATACAAAAACTTTGAGCACATCACTGAAAACTACATCCACCATGAAGTAAGATTCTGGAGATTTTGACCCTCCTAAATAAGATGTAATAGCACCAGTGATGTTGAACATTGCTCTATTCGCTTACTGTACAATTTTATATATTTGAAGGACCTTTGGCAGTTTAACTGGCTGTGGTTGATAGAGTTCTGATTTTCTGAATGCTAGCTTTATTCCAGCTTTATTTGTTTTTCCTCTCTCTGTGAATGTTTTCTTTTCAAAGTGCCAGTGCTTGCAGGAATTCAACAGGGGTAGCTCTTTGTCAATGCATTTTCCTACTTGAAAAGCTCTACAAGAATTTCTGAAATAGGAGCTCAAGCAGAAGAGAAATTGGCTTATGCACCTGTCTATCTTTTGTTTCTTCCCTGGGCCATACAGACCTGAATGGTATACTATTTGAATGGGCCTGAGGAAGTATAGTTTCAAATCCCCACTTAGCCAAAGATGTTCAACAGGTGGTTTTGAGCTAGGACCCCCTCTAAATGCCACTATCTTACATGGCTAGATAAAGGGCAAAACTGACGCTCATCTATTCCCCAACAGCTGCTTTAGCTGCATCAGTCTTGAATGGCCCAGGAGATTGGAGACAGATTTTGAACAGTTAAAATAATTATCATACAACACCCAAAGGAGAAATCTGTATCCAATCTGCAGGAATAATGGCTGACATATGTTGGTTCTCATTATTTGAACGGCGGGAGATAATTTATTTTGCTTGGGTTTTTGACAAAGGGCAAGGAAAAAGATTTCAGAAAAATATGGTCATAATGGGAAGAGAGGAAATTTTTCTTTAACATAATTTTCCCTACCTTTCCCCAGTTTATACTAATAAATACTTCAAAATGTATAATGTATTGTCAATATTGTTCTATAAAGGTTTTTTTAAAAAATTCATTTAACATAATAAAATCAATTTTTAAAAAGGCAGTTGGAAAAGTAAGATTTTAGATGGCAACATTTTCCTCATGCATCAACATAGAATCCGAACCCACCAGGAGTATTTCAGGTATCTCTCCAATTTTGAGTTGGAAAGCCAAGTTCAAAGTTCAAATGAGGAATAAGTCATTTTTTCCAGTAGTGCCAAGACTGGATTTTGGAAAAATATAAAAGTGGAAGAAAGAAATTATAGTAAAAGTAGATCATCTGCAGGAAAAGAAGTGATGAAACTTGTATGAAAAAGTATTAGAAGATAAATTAATTTCATCACAGAATAAATGGAAAGTAAACAAAGAAAGGTATGAAATCGGTTTATTTGTTTGTTTGTTTATCAAATTTATATAGCCACGCATCTCCCCCAAAAGAGACTCTGAGTGGTGCACAGCGATAAATAAAACAGACAATATTAAACAGAAAAAACTAAAAGCCACAGTAATGAATATCATAAAACCAAAAAATACTTGGAACAGAGTGAGAGGAAAAAATGATGTTAGAGTGCAGTAGAAATATAATAGGAAGTATAAAAAATGATGCTTTATGAAATGAAGAAGTGAAAAAAAAAATCTGAGGAAAAATTGCACATAAGAGATTGCTGCGTAATGTGAAGGTTAAAAATATTGTGTAAGCTGTAAAGAAAGAAAGAGTTAGTTCTAAATAAAACATACCAAGGAGATGAAGAAATTGTTAGGAGAAAGGCAGAGAAAATGCAGAGTGATTTTAATGGAAATAAAAGTTGGTTTGACCTAAACAAACAAAACCTCTGAAGGTGAAAAGAGTGAATGGAATTACTGTAAAGAAAAAAAATGTCTATGGGAATAGTAGTTAAATGTTGAAGATTTGGAATGAAAGATATAAACATTAGTATCCAAGAGAACAGGGGAAAAAGATAAAGAGGAGGACACAGTTTTCAGAACGTTGAAAAATGCTAAGGCTGTAAATGCATAACTGGAAAAATGTTAAAATGTTGGTGCATCTTGCTAACAGAGTGGCTGTTTGATTGAATGTGTATATATAATGATTGTATTTTTGCGAGAAGAATCTTGATAGTGTTATAGAATGCAAAAAACAGCCACAGTGAATATAAAATCTACAAGAAGATTACTTTGGTAAAATGTGACTGGATGGTTATTTAGCAGAATTCTGATTGGAAGGATACAAGCGACACCAATTAATTCCAATTGCTCCAATTAACACTGACTGATGTCCAAGTTCCCAAGTCTGTGTTTAAACCAGGTAGTCCCCAAGTTTGTATTTAAATCAGGTAGATCAAAATTGTTAATCAAAATTAAAACTAAAACCATACATTGCAAAATAATCATCTGTAAACTTGCATAACATTCAGGAAACAAATAAAGTAATTCATCATCAGGTGGGATAGTCATAATAGTCTTTCCACCAGGGCTTAATGAAATAGTAAACTTTCTTAAAAAAAAAACTGGAGGGAGGGAGAGGGCATTCAAATAACTGGGGGATTACCATTCCAGATGATGAGAATGATGACTGAAAAGACATGTTTCTATGACCCTTGTAGGTACAATTTCTAATCAGAGACATACCTAGAAAGTCTGCCCCACTAGATTTCATTGACTAGGAAAATGTCACTGGCATAAGACATTCCTACAGATACTAAAATCCCAAATTTTAATGTTCAGTAAAACATATGGTATAATGCTTGATGTCGATATAAACTAATTTTAGCTATGTTTTAATGTTTTTAATTTATTTATTTTTTTGGCTTATCAGTTCTGATTTCTTTTTGCACTCTGCCTCATGTTCCTTACTTCAAAAGGGAACAGCATGGTGTAAATATATTTATGCATGTGAAATTCTTTGATCTTCAAGTTGCCCAAAGAAGGCAGTATTTCAGCAAAATATAATGGACATGGTTGTTTTCAGGGCAACACAGGCCTCATTAAAAATAGGCACTTATTCAACTCCCCAGGTATATATATATTTAACTTTCTGATTCACGTTCAGGTCATACAAATGAAAACAAAAACCCACAATAATAAAGTATGACTGACTCTGGCTTTCCACTTTCTGTAGGCAAAGTGAATAAAGAAGGCCAGACCCCTTACTATCTCTCCACTTTAATTCCTCATCTGAACGATGATGATAAGATTAAATTCCTAAGGAATTCTAAAGATGAATGAAATAAGAATTGTAAAGCAATTTGTGCACTCCAATCCTAAGCATTGAAAGGAGGACTTATACTGGTTGAAATCAGAAAGGGCTGGTATAATTAATGGCATTAACATCAGTGAGAAAAGTACATAATGAAATTGAGACATTTTAAATAGATTCGTTTTTGTTTTTTTTTTAAAAAACCCCACTGGCTTGAAGATCTTAGAGTTTCATTACAATAGTAAAGATATATGATTGCACTCTACCCATATATCATCCTGAACATTTTATTCACAAAATGAAACTCTGATTAGATTAGGAGCAGGGTTTCTCACATTTTAGTTTCTTTATTCCTTTAGTTTCTTTCACTGCAATATAATCAACTCTCTCTCAGCTGGTAAGATGTAACTTGGCAAAAATAGATTTCCCAATTCAGGAAGAATTAGATAAGTAGCCAAAGTAGGAAGGTATTACAAAACTATTTCAGCAAATGTTATACATTGAATGTGAGTTCTACTTATAACCACAATCAATGTGCATATTTATTGCGCCTTTTTCTCCCTCCACTATACCTAAAAGACTGGAAGCATTTTTCCCCATGTGGGAGATATAATTTCATCTCTTCCTTATTCCTGGTATAACCTGATCTACCATCATACTATTTATTGTTGACTGTGATGACTAGTTTTCACAAACTATACTGAAAAGCTTTCATGAAGGTGAGAGAAGCATGTTTGAAAATTAAAATATTCCAGTAATGAAAGACAGAGACAAGGGTCAAGTTACAATGGCATACTAATTTTCTGTAAACAGGGATGTATGACTACCTTAAGTGAAATAATCATTTATATGGGTGGAGCAGTGTAGTGGCCTAAATATGAAGACGCTCGCCTGCCACTCGGAAAGTTGGGAGTTCCATCCTAGCCAGCCACAAATGTTTCTCTTTCAGGGCGCAAAGAGAAAATATCTGCTGCAAACTCTGCATAGGCATCAGGAAGGACATCCAGCCAGTAAACGCTCAGCTCCACTCAGTTGCCCCGATTCCACCCCAATAAAAAGGGATTACAGGGTCATAAAAAGAAAAAAAAATCATTTGTATGGGTGAAATCAATAAAATGTATAATAGACCTCTTCATGATAGGTGTGGCAAAGTCTTAGTTAATCCTCACAAATGGTCATTTGTTCAAATCCCTGAATAGACTGGATTCAGCTTTCCCCCCCCCAAAAAAAATTTCAACAGTAATCTTATTAATAAACAGACAGAACAGATGAAAACCAGATGTGATAATTCCATCTAGGTTGTTAAGAAAATGGGTTTAGCCTGAAGATAATTTCTGAACTACTGGCTAGGCTCAGGATACCACAGATGAAGCATTGTCTAGGAGCAAATCAATAGTCTTCTCAAATAGGCTTGATTTCACTTCTGACATTCTGAATGGGAGGAAGAAGAGGGAATAACCAAAAAACTGAAGTGAAGAATGAAGGGTCTGCTTATGGGAATCCATGAAGCAGCTCCAAAAGCTTGGTTTCCAAGATCCTTTTGAACCGAAGATGTGCAGAAATCCGAGAACGTATTCAAAGAAGTGACACATAACTAGTCTGGTTGAACAAATAGTAACAACAACAACAACAACAACAATAATAATAGTAATAATAATAATAATAATAATAATAATAATAATAATAATAATAATAATAATAATAATAATAATAATAATAATAAAATTGGAAGGGACCTTGGAGGTCATCTAGTCCAACCCCCTGCTCAGGCATGAAACCCTATACTACTTTGGACAAATGGCTGTCCAGTCTCTTCTTAAAAACTTCCAGTGTTGGAACATTCATCGCTTCTGGAGGCAGGTTGTTCCACTGGTTAATTGTTCTCACTGTCAGGAAGTTCAACTTCTGTCCATGGGTGATTGTTGTCTTCATTTGTTTTCCTGGCATTTCTCTTTTCTTAGTAAATTCTTTGAGCTTTATTGATTTTAGAAGAGAATTTGTCATTAAGTATTTCCCTTTCTGTGAGACTGCATAGCTACACTTTTGTCACTTGCATTTGAAAATGGACACATGACTTAGTGTGTATTTCTAGGTTTTGTGTGGGAACATTCAAAACAGTATCTTTTCTGTTGTCCTATTGCTGTGCTGAAGAGACAACCTGCATAGAAGGACTAAAGGTTCCCTGACTGGACAGTTTATTGGAATAATCTTTTGCTGGAAATCTTTGGAAGAAGAGGTCTGCCAGGGATGTTTTAAATTATCCTCCCTCCTTACTTTACTGAGAGGCCGTAATAAATTCCTAGATCAGCACTTCAAACCACTCTATTTACATGGTGAACAAATGTTTATTGTAATGACATTATCTACTTCTACATAATGAAAATCTTTTGGCTGTTTTCAGTTGCAATGTTGCAAATTAATATAAATAGACACTTAGCAAGATTATGCGTTCATATCTTTGTTCGGCTCTTTCCTAAATCAGAGGACAACCAATAACAAACGTAACAGTCATCCCTAAAATGAATAACTAATAGAAAGCACAGTGGATACTGCATGAGCATCCAAAGCAGGTAGCAAGAGGGACAGTAAATATTAAGGCATACAGGATGGTGTCATTGTGCAAATAATGCAGCTTATCTCCTTGAGTCGGGCAGCATAGCATCATTACATCAAGCCATTTGTGCAATAACATCATTGCATACATATTATCATTCTGATTCCATTCTAGCTGATTTTGCAGATGGTTCTGATTAAGAGTATCAGGAATTGAATGAGTAACAGCAATTAGCCATTGTGCACATTCATGAGACTTCATGAAGCCTAAGAAATGTGCACAAAGATCAAACATTATACATGTCAGTCACTGAATAATAATAATCCTAAGGTATACATTAGTTTACCAGTGAATGTGTACATGACTAGACTATCAAAAGAGAACAGTGTACACATTTGACTCCAGACTATAAATGTATATATGAAGCAACAATATTTTGCCCTCTTCAGATCAGTTGGCATAATCTCAAACCTAAGGGAAGGTGCATAATTTAGGAAAGACAGCTACATATTTTCTATGTTCATTTGGAAACCACATATATGATTTCCAAAAACTTGCCAGTTCTCTCTTCATGGGCAATTGTATACATATTTGCTTTAAGCGGCAGTGAAATTCATAGTGGTTTATTTTGCATATAGTACGCTATCGAACAAGTTCTTAATTATATTTCTTAATTATATTTAATTATATATCCAGTAATTTAGTTATGATATAAAGTTATATAGTTCTTAGTGCAGTAATTGTTAAGTCATAGTTTTTATGCATCACCTTGACAAAGCTAACTGAATCATACCTGGTTAATTCTTGATTGGAGATAATCAGAAATTCATTGTTGTACAGTAGGATAGACTGGGAAGTTCAAAACCATCCCAGAAGAAAGGCATGACAAATCATTTCAGTATTGTGAAAAAAACAACATAAAACCATCTGTGTAGTTCTCAGAAGTTGAGCTCAAATTGAAGTTACTTTTTTCTTTCACTTTCCCTTTTTCTCTTTTTTATGTTTTTCTGTTTGTATTGTGTTGTAGTTTGTATTGACTTTTATTCTGTGGGAAGAATCCAGAGAAAGAAATGTTTTGGGAAATATTAAAAAGGCAGAATATATTTCCCCAAAGGATCTTAAAGGCAGAACCCCCCCCCCCCAAGTCTCTCTGCCCCAAATAGAAACCAGGTCTGCAGAAATGCAGATGTGATAATCTTGTCAGAAAGACTGGAGCCAGGAAGCTTGGATTAGAAAGACAAAGATCCCTAGAATCAATAATCCCTCACACCAAAAATCCAACAGTCATCAGCCACAGCCCCAGGGAAGCAGGATATGACCTTTGGGACATAATAGGATTAACCCACTGCCATCAGAATACCAGATAGGCACACTCAGATTCAGGTCAAAGTTCATGCCATAGGAACAACTCCAAACAAAAGCCCAAGAAGGTATAAAAACCCGCCACTATATGTGGTCAGCTTTCCCAGAGCCATCTTTCTGTCTGGCTCTTCTCTTCAATAAAGCAGTCTCCATTTTGTTTATTCCCAGCTTGGACTGGACCCTGATGAAGATTTTTCTTTCTACAATTCTTTCCATTTATAACTTGCAATGAAATCATTTTTAAAAAAAAATTGAGTTCAAATCAATGCAAAATTTACTTTTCACATACATTTAGATGAAGTCTAAAATATCTGGTAAGAATGGTGGGAATTACCATTCAACATATCTGGAGAGCACTAGATTGGAAAAGCATTAATAGTTAGGCATTAGAACCATCTAACTGTGTCAAAGATTCCACAGACAAAGTAGGGTTTGAGGATGGGTATGAGTAATGTCTGAAAGCCAGTTTGGTGTAGCGGTTAGAGCATCAGGCTAAAAATGGGAGGTCATGAGTTCTAGTCCCACTTTAGGCACAAAGTCAGCAGAATGATCTTGGGCCAGTCCCCTCTCTCTGAGCTCTAGGAAGAAGGCAAGGGCCTCTTCTGAAAAACCTTGTCAAGAAAACTGTCCAGACAATTTCTCCAGGCAATCTCTGAGAATTGGACACAATTGAACAGAAGAAAAGAAAAGAATTGTGTAAGAGAGGAAGCACTGCATAAAAATTCTAACAGGGAGGGCCGTTCCTAGAATGGCACAGTGTAGCACAGCAGAACATAACCTATAGCAATGGAGAAAGGCCAATACTTTGAGAGAATAGGTAGCATTCATATTGTATGTTGTGGGTCAAGAAGATAGGAGCCCTTAGTTGACCTTGGATGGCACAGAAAATTAAGTGTGGATGTACCTGGATAATGCATTGTTGACAGACCACCAGAGAAGTTCTGGCTGTAGACTAGATTAGATTAGGAAACTGAAAAGGAGATAAGATAAAAGCCCAAACAAAAAAAATGATGGCAAAATACTTTCATATTATTGCCAAGAAATCAGCATGGATGTGTCCTTGTAGCTATCAGGAACTGACAATGACCTAAAGATCTTTCAGTTACTAAAACAGAATATAATGAAGTTGTAGGCAAGAATGTACTGGAACATAAATGCAAAGAAATGGAGTAGAGCAGAGGTCCCCAACCTTTTGGGCACCAGGGACTGGTTCTGTGGAGAAAGGTTTTTCCGTGGACTGGAGGGAGCCTGGTTTTGTATGCTGCCTGAATCCCACGGATGGGGCTTTGCTTGTTTGTGTGGCCCAGTTGCTGGCATGCCGCAGCCTGGTACTGGTCCATGGACCGGGGGTTGGGGACCCCTGGAATAGAGTACAGGTAGTCCTCAATTTATGGCCACTCAAATTATGACAGTACCTGCAAAAGATACTTACAACTTAGCTCTAGGTTATGATGGCTGCTCCCCCATGGTCATATAACTGCATTTTGGGTGCTTAGCAACCAGCTCACATTTTTATAATGTCCTGGTAGTCCTGTATTCACAATTTGCAACATTTTGCCCCAAACCAGTGTTTGCAACTGGTTGCTGCAAAAATGCCTCCTAATGAAACAGTATGTTCACTTAACAACCATAGATTCATTTAACAACCTTGGTGATTAGCTTAATGACTGCCATAAAAAATGGTGGTAAAATCGTGTTGAACCGCTTTACGGTCATCATGATTTACAAATGTAATGATTAGGATCAAGGACTACCTGTACATTAAAGAGCATTCTCTGGAATATGCAATTCAGTGTTGTAGCTATCCCTTTCATCAATGATACTTTAAGGTGTAAATCATCATCATCTCATTATTCATTCCGGTATTTGATCCATGGGTGAAGGAGGGAACTCAAACATTTCCAAAAATATACAGTGAACCAAACTTTATTTGTACACTTTAGTACACAGAGTGAAATATTGAGCTCCTTCCAAATGGAATTGTATAGACCCTGCCTGTGATCAGCTGAGCAGATGGGAAGATTGCAGACATAAAACAAAGCCTTAATTTGGGGGTCGCAGACACCCAATTTGATAGCTCATCACAAACTCAGCAGGGAGCTACTACATGCTCCATTTCAATCCCTTGTTTCGAGTTTAGATTACAGTGAAAGTAGTTGTTGGAACTTCTCAAGAAAATATTTTCTTGCAAAACTGTTTGCAAAAATTAGTATAATTTGTGTTCCTACAAAAGCCATATATCCTAGCACAACTTCAATTTAAGTTAAATATAAGAGCATCCTTTAAAGCAGGGGTGTCAAACTCACAACGTCACGTGACGTGTCGTGACGTATCATGACTTTTTTTCCATTGCCGGCAATGGGGTGGGCACGGTTTCAGCATGATGCATCTGGCCCGCGGGCCAGCAATTTGACACCTCTGCTTTAAAGTGTTTGAAAATGATTGTAATTATCATTTTCCAATGTTATTAAATTTGTCAGTCTGATAAATTTGTGGTGTTGATAATTTTTATTATTTTTAACTTTGCCTTTCTGCTTATACAAATGCTCACTGACAGCTTAACAATGATAAAAATAAAATACCAAGTTTAAAACATGAATTGTAAAACCAATAAAATAAGAATCAGCATGTAAATCAGTTAACAGCTAAAAATTCAACAGAAGAGATGTTTTTTTCATAAATACCCTAAGAATGGGCATCAAAATCATTTCATAGCCTAGGAACTCTTCAGGAAAAGTCCCTTTCCCATGATTTGTTTTGGGCAAGAGGGGCATCTTCCCCCCAAATTTTTCCGGTTGATCCTGAAATTCAATGGGTAGGTTAGAACCAGTGGTGGGATTCAAATATGTGAACAACCGGTTCTCTGTGTGGATGCCGCTTCCGGAAGTCCATTCTGGGCCCAGGCAACAAAAAATTAGCTACCGGTTCTGCCAAACTGGTGTGAACCGGCTGAATCCCACCACTGATTAGAACCTAAGAAACCAGAAGGCCTATAGATTAAGCCCACATATATCTGGAGGACTAGCCAGGAGAGCATTCTATTTTCTTTCTCAAGTGTCACAGGACAAAAGGATTTCCAGATTTTATAGCCCGACCTTCCTGAAGTCAATAGAACAGACTCCATCCACAAAGTGTCATTTTGCTGAATTTGAATTCAGCAAGAAAAAAAAATAAACACCTTCATTAGCATCTCTGAGCAGTTAGGGCAGGGGTCTTCAAACTTGGTCCTTTTATGACTTGTGGACTTCAGCTCCCAGAATTAAAGTCCACAAGTCATAAAAGGGCCAAGTTTGAAGACCCCTGAGTTACGGAAATGGAACCAAAATATACTGGAAACAGCCTCCTTCTCTGTATTTCTGTTAATGTTGAGGGCTTAAGATAAAGTATTTATATCAGTTTTAGATAAATATGAGCATTTCCATCTAAATAAACATTGCCTTTTCTCCTGCCTGTCATTCATTTCTGCTAATCAACACCATTCTACCGAAGTTTGGATTTATCCTAATTATGTAGAAGCTTTCTGATGAAGAGAATAACACTCCAATTTTTTTTTGCCATTCAGTCATTTCTCATGTTCTTTCTCTTTGATGAATTGCAAAGATAGCAAAATAAATTTCAGTCGCCTAACTTGCCTTTTTTGTTTTTGCAACTTTGCCGTTACAGCAATCTAGTTGCAGATTCAAATCTGGAAAAAAGTTCTGAACTATTTTAGCAGAGAGCTAGTTGTCAAGTTAAAGAGATATAAATTATTTATTATGAATTCAATGTATATGACAAACTGCTCTGCGTGCAATTTTGGAAGGCTAATAACCGGTAAAAAAAAAGAAGAACCCAAAAATAATAGTTAAAGAGATAGAATAACACTTTGTGCTCAGAGTGACTCAGAAATCATCCAATCATTTTTGAAATTCACTTTTTTTGCAAACCAGATGATGCTGGAATGCAAATACACTGAAAGGATAATAGCCGATTCCTGATCTGCACAAATTTTGGTAACTGAAAGATCCTTTTTGAATATGCAATGAATCTCAGAGTTGTAAGAGTTATGCCTATTCAAAGCAACTGCATTAAATGTTCATGAAAGCACTACATTCATCAGATGAGAGTATTATGTTGATGTGAATCTGTTATAAAGTGGCAGTTCCAGCATGTGGCTTGATCAATACGTTAAAAGTCCTATAAAATCACCCTGTTATTCAGAAAGCTGCCTCTTATTGTTTTTCACGGAATCATTGATTACACCAAAAGGTACTTAAAATCAGCAGCTAAGACCTGTTCAGTATCAGAAAGCTAAAACAAGCCAAGGACAACAGAAAAGTAATAAAGATAGCATGTTCAACCAATCTGTTCCCTTTCTTTTCTCAGTCACTGTGAAGTCACTCTCCACTGATCTTGAACCATCTCATCCTTTTGCTTGGAAAATACAATACAATCATGCAGCCCCAAGACAGAAAACTTTCTCTCTGTCTCCGCTCCTCCACCTCATAACCTTCTATAACATTGCTAGTTATGCCTGTTGGATTAAGGAATATCAGTCCTTCCTTTTAGGTGACTTTCGGCTCTAATCACCAAGTATACCACTGTCAAAGTTGGAAGAAAGTGTGCTTATTTTGTGTGTGTGTGTGTGTGTGTGTGTGTGTGTGTGTGTAGATGAGTGTGTGTGTTCAAAATCCTATTACTACCAGAGAGTGGGTATTTTCCTGTCTCAGTTTCCAGACTTCCAAGACCAGTTTCCTTCTAACCTGTACAGATATTGGATTAGAGGTTATAATTATTGGCCATCCATGGCTACACAGTTTAGGAATTATAAGAGTTAAGGAAGGCTGATGTAAAAGATGGAAGAAAAAAAGGGTGTTTTGTAGGGTTGCTCATTTAGAAGAAAGGGATTTTTTTGGGGGGGATGAATATATGTAGTAGCTCCATTACTATCTGTTCTCTTCAATCCTTCTTTGGACATCTGCACTAAGCAAAGAGTTACTATAGTTAGGCAATATATATACATTACGCTGAAACATTCCAGTCATCAAGTACAACCATAAATATAACATATAACAACATAGTTACATCATGCCATTGTAAAGGGATTTTAACCCCCTATCGCTTTTTGAAGATCTTCTTATTTGTCATACGAAGTTTCTCATCCATGAAGCTTAGATATTTTGTTCCCAGGAGTCAGATTGTCTTGAAAACTTAAGAATATGCTCTAGACTGTATAACTGATTGCAGTCAAGCTGTTGATTCCAGCAGGACACAAAAATTCATCTGTTAGATCGAATGATGATTCATGAGAGAAGGGTTTTTAGACCATTGAAGTCTGATTTTACATCTTTTATGTTACGATAAGAATAAAAACATAAGAAAAAGCAGCCACAAAGTTCTTACGAATCTAAATTATTCTCAGTACTACCTCTTCACCTCTTCATCATATTCACATCTCCATATTTTGGGATATCAGCCTAAAAGAACCAGGAAACAACATGAAGACAAATTGAACACATGCTGTTTTATTGCTTCCTCTGTGCTATTTTCCAATGGATGTCCTCTTTTCAAAGGACAATCCCTTCTTAAACACTGAGTGCAATGTGTATGCAGATTTTTTGCCTCTGATTTATTTCCTTGCTTAATTGCATGGTGGTTATGTTATGTTACGCTTTGAAGAAGCATAACTTCCCTGCCCTCCTAGATATTAATCCTATTCTGGAATTGTGGACATGTGTAAAAACCTGATTTTTCAATAGACCTCTGGAAATAATATCCATGGCCTTTAGTTTCTAGCTATCATATAGCTTACTTTTCTGAAAATGATTTAAACTATTGCTTGGCTAATCAGCATTCAGTAACAGTCAAATCTTTAGTCTATCTTTTATGCTACTGTTATAAGCATAGATTAATAAATAATCCGTAGCATACTGTGATACATTATAATCCTTGTTAAATCAGTCTAAATCATTGATCCAGTCACCAATTAAATATTTCCTTGAAATAACAGTTAAGATAAGGATTTTATGTTTCATTCTGATATAATCCTTGAATATATGACATGAAAGATAGAGGACATTTATGAAATCCACAAACTCTAGCTCAGATTTTCACCCAATATGTACCAAATCATGTTTCTTATTCAGTTCAAGGGGGGAAAAGTCAAAACAGCCATAACAAACATTAACAGCAATCTTGCTCTAACTCTAGCAATCTTGTTCAAATTTGAGAACATTTTGAAAATCTATGTAAATGAATACCCTTCTTCTACATAGATTTTCAATTTTTTTCCTCAAATTTGAACAATTCAAAAGTTTTATTTGGAGGGTGAAGGTTAATAATAATAATAATAATAATAATAATAATAATAATAATAATAATAATAATAATAATAATAATAATAATAATAATAATAATAAAGTTGGAAGGGACCTTGGAGGTCATCTAGTCCAACCTCCTGCTCAGGCACGAAATCCTATACCATTTTGGACAAATGGCTGTCCAGTTTCTTCTTAAAAACTTCCAGTGTTGGTGCATTCACCGCTTCTGGAGGCAGGTTGTTCCACTGGTTAATTGTTCTAACTGTCAGGAAGTTTCTCCTTAGTTCTAGGTTGCTTCTCTCCTTGGTTAGTTTCCATCCGTTGCTCCTTGTCCTGCCTTCAGGCGCTTTGGTTTTATCGAACTGAGGGAGAAGAAACACCGTCGGGGACTCTATAACCTTGTGACGATAGTACAGGGGGGAGTAGGAAGAGAAACAATTTGATCTGTATGGGTTAAGGTCGTTGGCAAGGAATATACAAAATCGGAGGTCAGGGGATTAGTAGAAACAACGAGAAGAGACATGAGTTTCTAGAGTCTCAACATCTTTTTTCCATCATGGTGACCAAAACTGGATGCAGTATTCCAAGTGTGGCCTTACCAAGTGGTATTAATACTTCACGTTGGCAAGGAAAGAGTCAAGAATAGCTATTTTGATACCTGCACTATCTGATGGGCAGTTGGTTGCTTAGATTGGTAGACACAATATTAAATGATAGACCAGACATTACTCTAGAGATTTTGATTTATTACAGTGGCATCCATGAAATACTTCTAGAAAAAGTGGTTCAGCAGAAGCACATGATCTTCTGCTTCAAAGAAGTGAACTGAATAAGTGAACAGAGAGCCCTAACTGCAGCTTTGGAGATCAACCGGGGGGGGGGGGAGACAAGAAAGAATGGAGTCTCTGAAAAAGTGACAATTCTTGAGAGACAGTGTGCTGAGCTGAGAGGAATGAAATTATAATTTTTGAAGAGCTGCTGTTAGCATGGGGTGTGTTCTGAGAACTACTAATTGTGCAAGGTGGAGACAGGATGACTGCTTCATTGTGCAGAAGAGAGGCTGTTGCAAAAGCTACAGTTTAAGCTAATTTTTAGAAAGTGATCAAGCCAAGCAAGGAAACAGAGGTTTGGGACAGCAATTTAGAAGAAGAGTTCTAGTGTAAGAGTAAATCTCTACCAACTTTTTTCCTTTTTAATCACCTAAATCAAAAAGATGTACTTGGAAAATCCATGTACTTGAGAAGGGAAGAGCAGGATAAAGAAAAACCTTTTAAAAAAAATTGATGGGGTCCAATAGGCAGAAAATGAATGGACAGGTTTCTGCAACTGTAACTTGCAATTTCTGTGGCATGTATTTGCGTTATTATCAGGAAACAACCTGGCATGTATTTGCAAAAAGTGCAAACTGTTGTGGTGCTTGAGTGATAAAACAGAAGCAGAGGTTTGGAACAGCAGATAGTTAAACATAGACTCATAAAATAAGATGAAGATTGCATCAAGCAATAGGAGCTAATCAAAGAAACATCTCTGTATAACAGAGAATCAATCTAAAGAGTGAATGAGAACAAAAATCACAAGGAAGAGGCCCAGAAAACTTCTATGCCACTTAGAAACTGCTTTAAATCCTTACAGGTTTTGTGCCTCTAGGGAAACAGAAAGAGACATTTCTGAGCAGATCGGTAGGATGGTGCATCTCTGAAGCACAAAGAGGATGCTGTGGTGCCCTTCAAGAAGATCATGGTAGTTAATAACTCATTGCTATAAGGAACTGAAATACATGTGTGCCAATTGGACTCATTTGTTTGAGTACATGGTAATGATGTTGCCCAGACCAGAACAGACCAGGGAAATATTTGAAGATTGTCCAAATCTGCTAAAAAGTAGATTTGGATAATGTTCAAATATTTGACAATGTCACAATATGTGGTCACATAGATAAGTAAGAGGGAAACTAAAAAGTATTGCTCTTACTTATCTATGTGGGCCATATGATATTGTCAAGAATAGCTAAAGCTGCTATTGACTTTTTTAGATCTAGAAATGATACTTGTAAACCTGGGGGATCAAATTATGTTTTCATCCATCCTTCATATCATGTTCTGTTTATGGAAGAGGACTAAAAGAGCAAAGAATGATGTTGCAAATGAATGACCTGCTACACAAATCATGGGTACAGAAGAGATTTGGTTTCTGAGACTATAATCTGAATGATCTGGATGACAGATTGCTGGCAAACAATAAATTGCACTTCACAAAGACTGGCAAAAATGTGTTCACTAAAGCATAGTGGTGTTCATCAGGAAGGCTTCACCCTAAATCCTCTGTGGGTTGGGAGTGAAAATAAATTCTGAAGTAAGCAAATAAAGATATGTGTGTACCTGTCATGTCAACTATTACACCTCAATGAAGAATTGGAAAAAAATACTAGTTCATGAAGTTCACAGCCTCCAAGCAGTACAGTTCAGAGCTAAAGGAAAGCAAATATAGTTAATAGGTAAAATACACAATCAGAAAGGTAATTCCCATGACTGGAAGACATTTGGTGCAAATGATACTACCATCACTCAAAAGAAATAAAAATAATAGAAATGAGGGACCTTAAAAGTATTCCTCAGAGATCTTGGTGAAAAAAGGGCATCTGGATTAAAATGAATGGAAGAAAAGCACTACTGATGTGAGTATAGTATCACCTCTGACCTACCCAACCAAAGGGGAAATGTGGATGATAACTTCCAAAAGCAAAGTCTGCAACTTTCAAGGAAGCATTAAATAGTAAGGAAGGAGAATTTTAAGTCCCCCAACATCTGCTGGAAGACAAATTCTACCAAGCATAGTTTTTCCAAGAAATTCCTCATTTATCTTGCTGAAAACGTTGCCCTTCAGGGAACAAAGACATAAGAAGCAACTATCCTTGAAATGTAACTAACTAATAGAGAACACTTAATTGATGAAGTGGAAGTATCAGAACACTGAGGGAAAACCTAGTAGGAATTCTTGATTTTAAGAGGAACTAAAGCTGAGTGTAGTTAAATGTGTATCTTGGACTTCAGAAAAATAGATTTTAATAAGCTCAGACCAACAAATAATATAATTTCATGGCAGGAAAAATTAATGACAAAAGGAGCTCAAGATGGGGTAGATTTCCTAAAAGGGAGACATAAAAATATAATAGAAATTAATTAGACATAAAGAATCCAGTTTAAAAGGTATTTCCTTGTAAACAGTATTGTATGGACCTGGTAAAGTTGCATGGGGAAAGCAATACTTTGCCCACTGAGAAAAAGAGAGTTACTGAAATATGTAGCCTCAGAGATGAATTTCTTGTTCTCCTAGCAATTTATTGAGAAGTCCATTTTGGACTGCTTTTGTTCATCTAATTAGAGTTCAGCATCTTGGTATCGTAAATTTGTAAATCTTTAACTTTCTCTGGGTGTGTGTGGGGGGTTGTATGTTTGTGTGTGTGTGTTTGTGTATGTGTTGTTTTGTTTTATTTGAGTGTGTAAAATGTGCAGCTTATACTTTAGGAAAATGCTACCCTTGGCAGTACACTGAACTGAAATTTAGAATGGAAGACTTAAATCACTATGACTAACACACGTGTTTGTTTTGACTCACATAATTTTTTGTGTGCAGATTAGTTAGCTTTTCAATCTCTGTGCAGGTATCAACAGTGAAAGAGCATGTTTTGGGAAATGCAGCTGGGCTGAGGGGAGTTCTCCTTTCTCCTCATCAGAGTCCAATCAGCCGCTAAAGAAAGCTTGATGTAGAAGGAAGATGCTTTCTCTTAACTTCCTGTTCCCCACATCACAGCCTACTCCATTCAGTAGGATTTTTCTAATCTTTCTGAAGCACTTCAAAATATTTGAAGAGTTTCTACTTGAAGCAAGGGGAGGGAAATCTGGTTTTATCAATGAACTGCTTGCTCCAAGTATGGACTGAACCCAGAGAAAACATGTTATTTATAAGATGATGTTTCTCACTGACTCAGAGCATGATCGAGCAAGCGCAAATACTAAATATAATAGTTTCCCGTTCAAAATGGCTATGTTCCTTCTTCTTACGAATTTCCATATTACCTCCATACAATTTTGTTTGACTGTCCTCAGCACCACCTCAACTTGGGGAAAAAAATACTTCTGCTTCTTCGAGTGGATACTAAATACTACAGGAACACTGTGAACTTTTTTCAGGCCTTGGCAAAGCATAAGGAAAAATCTGTTTTGAATACCGTACCTTGCTTTAAGC
>NW_015386217.1:68348-89704 GCF_001527695.2 Protobothrops mucrosquamatus | reverse complement strand
TATGTGGGGAAAATCTAGTGGAGGGAATGCTATATGTTATTCAACTGATATAAATGTGTTGTAAACTGTTTTTAGCTCATATTTGCACAATACATTTTCTAGATCCAAATCTTCATTACTGTCACTTGTTCTTAAGAGAAGATAGGAAGGAGATGGGAATAATGACATCTCTTCAGACGCTAGACCTGCATGTTTTCTGCAATTCCCAACAAAGGGTTATGAACATAATCTACACCAGTGGTTCTCAACCTTTTCTTCACCACAGCCCTCCCCCCCTTTAAATACCTTTCATGGCCACAGTCTGTGGCTACAGACCATCAAAGCTTTACTCAAGATTTAAAGCACTAGACTGCATCAAATATTTATCTCAATTTTCTCATGAAGGGCCTTCAAATTTGGAGAGAAGGGGAAATAGGTTTTATACCAAACCTGCTGACTGAATGGGGCTTTCAAGGGGTCAGTTTTAGAGCCACAGAAAAAGGGGAAATGATCTGTTCTAAGGAACATGATCTTTTTGGAGTGGCCCCAGAAATCTGGAATATGTTGAGCAAGAAAAATTACTTCTTTTCTGGCTTTCAGTAAACTGAATAGAACAAGAAGGCAAGCTTTTTGTTTCATAGAACCTAGACTAAAGATTAAGGCAATATATATTACAGAATGCTAAATCCAGGAATTTCATACAGATATAAAAATATCTAGTAGTCGTAGTCGTTTCACATAAAAATCTGTTTCTGGATATCCCCAAACTTTAATTCAGCAGCATAAACTGAATTGCAGAGGGAATTAGGAATCCTTGGTGATCTAATGGTAGCCTGGGATTCAGCATTCAGTTATGGGGTTTTCCATTTCTTGCCATGATTTTCCTGTATTCCAAGGAAAAAGTACAGGAATTTGATTCTAATTCCTAATTCTCATATGCAGAAAAGAATGGCCTTAATTCTTTGCTCCTTGATCTAACCTTGGTACAATCCAGGAAATGAAGGACTGGACATGGTGAGCATAGAGAGAAAACTGACATTTGTGTAACAAAAAATAAATAAATAAAAGCTGTTGCTGAAGCAATTTATATATACTAGGTAATCATAAGATTTCAGTTTGGTGTAATTTTGCCTGTATTCAAGCAAAAATTCTTAGCTCTCATCTTCTTCCAGGATTTGATCTTCTCACTCTAAATACTTTTCTTAGTAGATAGATAGATAGATAGATAGATAGATAGATAGATAGATAGATAGATAGATAGATAGATAGATAGATAGATAGATAGATAGATAGATAGATAGATAGATAACTTTTATTGTCATTTTTTACTGTGGGCACAATGGCACACATTAAAAATGAAATTTATTTGCTTGCTGTCAACGTGTACACATACATAACACACATTTAAACATCCTATATACCTACACCCTTATATATAAGTAACATATACATATTAATCACTGTCCATCTTGAATACATAATGGAAGGAGGAAGCTTTAGAGTTCACAAAGTTAATACTGTTTGGAACAAAACTGTAACTGAATCTGGATGTTCTCACCAGAACCAAGTGAAGAAAAATAATGACTTCAATGTCTTTGATACTATGTTCATTTAATGTAGCCCAGAATAGCATTAGCCATTTTTAGTAATTATTGAGTGATGTTCAGTTGAGTGATGTAACCACATCCAAATCCATATTCATTCAAGTAGCTGCTCACCCAGCTTTTCATTGGACAAACATGCTGAAGAGTTCCCCAGAAAATGCAACCATTGCTTACCTGCATGGATAAATGTTTGGAATATAACATGGGCATACTTCAGCATGTATGTGGTGAAGTCACTGAAATGGTAGTTCTGAATCCTCACCACTGGAAAGCTTGGGATGAGCTGTTAAACAGGCACAGTATCCCTGTTTCTTTAAAGAAGAGTGGATTGAGTAGGAAAGTTGCTCAAGGGGTCTCTGAAGAAAAGGCATGATTGTTTTCCTACTTGGTTCAGAAGAGTATTTCATTTTCTCTTATATGCCTCTCCTTTACCAGAGCCGAAGGAGGGAAATCTCTTAAAGCAGAAGATAACTGGTATGAATAATTCATACCATCTAATTTCACACCATTTCAACTTCTTTACTGCCTTGTAATTAACATGTGCAGATTATTTAAGGAAGAGAGAAAATTGCTTTTAAATGCAGGTAGAAGGATACCATTGGCTAGCCCTCTGGAACAATGCATAATAATTGCACCTTTCTCCAGGGATTCACTGGCATGATTAAGCCTCCTGTAGCCACCTTCACCTTTTGTTTGGAAGAACAGGTAATAGCAATTCTGAAAGAAAACATGAAAGGTCTTAGGTTCACAGTGGGTGTGTATGTGTGGGGTTTTTTTAGAAAAAGTGTGTGGTTTTTTCTGCTCCAGCAGCCTGCTGTAATAGGAGCAACAAAACACCTTTCCATCAATGCTTTTCTTTTCCTCCTCTCTGCCCTAATGAATCTCCACTGTTTTGAAAACCAGAGATTTAATTTAACATGAAGATTAGATATTTGCTCCTTTCCATTAACAATAAAGGGAATTACTTTGGAATCAAAGTTGACATAGGTTAGTTCAAGAATAATTTTGCATAGGTGAGAAAACAATGTTCAAGTTAACTTCAGCATTACTTTAATTTCTTTCTTTTCAACATTCACTGAGTAGTCCAAAGACTGGCCAGATGGAGCTTATCATTGCCAGGGCATTTGACGCACCTAAATGATGCTCACAGGAAATGAAGAATGGCAATTTCTCACAGGACAGTCAAAGATTGTGAAATTTCATGCTGAAATCTTATGATTTCAGTATTTGTACACAAAGTTTTATAGGGAGATTGATGAAATCTTGCAAGTGTTGATTTCTTCTCATAGTCTGGTTCGTCTATAATTTTTACTCCATTCTGGCAAAAAGAAAAAAAAAACCATGGGCATTGTAACAAAGCATATCATAAAGGAGATTATCCTTTCTAATTTCTATAAATTTGGGAGATTGGATCATCACTTAATGTTCTAATATTCCTGAAGTTTGTAGGATTTTGATTTTTTTAAACTGTTATAGATCCCATTTGGCATTTTTCTGCCCATGATAGCTAATTTTTTGCTTTTCCCAGTTCATTCCTCTGAATCAGGTAAAACTGACATGAGCTATCCTACAGCTTCTCACACGGTGGTTTAGGTACCTGTAAAGCTGAGAAACTGTCCTCTGAACAGAATTGGCAATCCTCATGTTTCCCAAGTTTACAAGTTTCCCCAATTTCAGTGGCACATTTGGGAAAAAAAATATTCTAAAGCAACCTTAAATGGTTCTGTGAGAAAGGTGTCAGAACAGAGAGTTTTCTGGCGAAATCATAAGCCGGGAATTAGAACTCAGAAGTAGATACTTCTGAGTACCTACTTAAGTATGTATCTTCTGAGGATCTACATAAGTATGTAAGAAGAGACAGGTTTGTAGTTGTAATTGTCAAAAAAAAAATGAAGAGAGGGAAATTCAACCAGGAATTATCTGAATTAGCCTCCCCATCACAAGCCTCTCTCTGATGACTCACACCTGAACCATCACAAGACCTTCACTTGACACACCCACACCTGAAGCCCTTATAAACAGAAGAGCACTGACACAGACATCCCCTAAATGCCACTGAAGATGTTACCTGGCCTAGTAATGAAATGTTTGGAAACAAACCCACAAGCTCAGAGAATGAACCTTCACCCTCATTAGCTGAATGCTGAAGTGCAACACAAGTTGATTCCATACCTTATCTCCTAGGTATCTTCTGACAGAAGCAGAGGATCTTGCTTTTAGTATATGCTTTCAATCCATTCTTTCATCCAAAAAAGGATAATTTAGCAACCTCTAGAATTCCACTCTATTCTAGGAAACAAATGAGATTATTTTATTTCTTATCCACTCCATATTAGTGTCCTTTTGCTTGATGCTTAAATCTAGCTTGTGAAATTATGTGTTTCCAAACCTCAGAACATCACCGGCCATGCATTAAAATATCAGCTCATCTAATTAGGAAGCAGTTTGAAGGCTTTGGACTGGCCAAGTCTTGTATAAATACTATCAATCAAGCATTCAATCCTTGTCTGGTCAATCAAATATGTGCCCAACCTCAAAATGTTGATTGAGCTTTGTTAACTGAAAAGCACACACATGCACACACCAGATAAGCTTTGGTATCTCTACGCATAGCTCTTGCATGATGCTTTCCGGGCATACTCACTGAATACATAAATTAAGGCAGACTACTTCTGTTCATGTTCTCACCTAGAAATGCAGATTGAAATTGGCTGTTTATGATGCTTAGGGCTGAAACCTCGATGAGTTCTGTTGGGACATTTATTGGAGTTGGAGAAAGACTTCTGTGTGGAGAGACAGTGCAGTCCTGAGGGGAATGTGACTTGAGCAGATTTCTATAACTAGTTCAGAAAAAGGATATATTGAAAGATGTACATTGGAAGACTAGATAAAGCTTATCAGGAGAAGAATCCAAGAACAGGTGTTCTATACATACATGGCTTGGAATAAAGACAGGTGGAAGCAATTATTAGTATTTTAAAGGTATACAGTTCTAAAGGGCTTCACTCATGTCATTGTATTTAGTTCCAAATACATAAAGGGGTCAGCAGGAACGAGAAAGGGTAATCCTGAGTCTTCAGTGCCAACCTACATGTTAACCACCCAAACCCAAGTGATGTGCAATCAGTTTTACTAGGGCTAGAGTTACAGTTAGAATTAGGTTAGGATGACCTCAGTCATGATTTATTAAGATTCCTTCCACCTACATCATTGACCATTCTTTAGGTATAATTAGGCCATGTGTCAAGGTCAGGGGCTCCTTTCCAAGTTCAGTAGGCACCAGTTAGTCTCCATTTAATCAGCAGGCTTCTCAGAGAATCAAGGATGGGATACACTCCTCTGTATATTCTACCAGCAAATACTGTGCGAACCAGCTTTCAACCACTCCTCCCTGGAGGGTGGGGTTGCTGAAGGCAATCTCCCAATCTCTGGTTCATTAAATGATTAGTGTCTAACTATAATGATTAAAATGTGCAGATGATTCATAGTTGCTTGGTGAAGAAGGAACATTAGATATGGCCTGCAGTGCTTAAGTGAGAGTTAGAAATATAAAATAGTTATATTTCAGAACACAGAAATACAAATGCCTCACATGGTATTTCCTCCCCCCAAGACAAATACAGTCCATAAAGTAAATAAATATCCTCATGTCTAAGCTTTGGTCTTCATGGCAGTGTTTGCAATGGCAGTTAGAAAGCCACCTGCTCATAAGCAGAATAATTACATCTAAATTGCATTATATAATTAAAGTCATGATGAATGACTTGGATCTTGTCTTCAAATAGAACCAGACCTGGAATCAGATCTTGTTAGTGGCCAGAAAAAAATTACCTATTAGAGGAAGACCGAGTGAAATTTTGTGTACTTTAAATTTAAATTACTTTAAATTTAAAAAGTAAACAAAAATGATTTTTTTCAGGCAAACTGTTCCATTGTTTCCTTGACCAATTGTTCTCACTGTATGAAAATTTCTCCTTAGATCCAGGTGGGAATCTCTCTGTGACAGGTTTCCACTCATTGCTTCCTGTCCTAGCCTCAGGTGCTTTGGAGAATATGTGAACCTCCCCTTCTCCGTAAGGGTAGACCTTGGAAAGAAGGCAATTATGCTGTAAATTTAGAGAGAAAGGATAAAAATAGAAATGTACATGTAACTGCTTTTAAGAAAACTGGAAGCTATTTCTTTATAACTTTTTTCTTTTCTCCATTTCTTTCTTTGGATTTTTTTTCACTGATTAATTTTCTTTACTTTCCTTACTTATCTCCTTCACAATCTGCATGTGATTTCCTTCTCCTGCAAGATCAGCATATTTTATGTGTGTTCCAGAGAAGTGCACCCTCTGACCCTCCAGATCATATATTTGGGGGCTTGCGGTGAGTTGTTCAGAAAGGGGAGCCATGAGTCTTCCTATTCTGACTTAAGACAACCTTCAATTCAAAGGGCTAATTGGACATATTGCTGACATTTGTCAAACAAGATAGAGTCATCAAGTCTGCACTGCAAGTTTGACAGATAGATTGAGCAATCTAAATACAAGATGACTGACCTCTGATTATTTATTGTTATGTAACTTTTATTGCCTAACACTTAAAGTACAGCCAGAAGCATAAGTAAGACAAATGGTACAAAATATGCACAGTTTCTTACAAACTTAAACTATTCCAGATACTAATAGTACCTTTCACTAATATTCACATCACTAAACTGACTAGCAAGTGAGGCAAGACAGAGGAGATAAACACTGCCCATTCCAGCGCTCCAAATGAAGTGTTGTCTTTCTTGCTTCCCTCCTTGGAGGAATCTCCTTCTTTGGGCGTGTAACATCAATAGAAGAAAATATTTGTAGCTCATCACTGAGCTGTGGAGTCCTTGGTACTCTATGTGTGGTATGGATGTGATGTTATATATGTGGGGTCCCTGGTGCTCTCTGAGCATGGTTGTTTTCTTGCAGATGTTTCATTACCAAACTAAGTAACATCATGATGGTGCTGCAAGAAAACTCAGAGAGTACCAGGAGCCCGCCCATATGTAACATCACATCCATATTGTCAATGCTGCTAACATCGGATGTTCTTGCTTTGACAACAGATGGAAATGCAGCCATTTTTCACTATTGCTTTTAGAGTTAGTTGATGCTGGGAGGGGGAATGTGGATGAAAGTCCAGCTAGTCATAACAATAATAACTCAGCCGTGGGAACCCCAGGTCATTGGGCCAGGAGTTGATAGAGTTTTGGCAGGCTGGAGAGCTGGAGACAAAGCCCTCGCTTCAAGCTAATTGGGGAATGTGATTTATGACTGTTTATTGGAGGAGGGAATTGTGCTTTGTTACTTTGTATCCAGGGGAGGGGAATTTAGTTTTTGGTTACGACTATGTAGTACTGATACTTTGTTTCTCGAATAAAAGATTCTTTAAGGTAAACAATGCCTCGAAGTTCTTTTGAAGAGTTTTTCATCTGTCAGAACCATGACACATATCACACAATTCCTTTTCTAATTTTGTTTCTGTACAAGCTTTTCAACACATTTTGAGGAATCAGCTATTCGTTTCAGTTGGCTTTGCAGATCATTTCAGCTACAGTATTTGAATCATTTTCACTTTATTTTTGTGCTTCTTGTTAAAACATAGAATAACAAGGTTGGAAGGGCCTTCTAGTCCAACACCCTGCTTGAGCAGGAGACCCTATACCGTTCCAGACAAATGGTTGTGAGACATTGTGGACAAATGTTGTTAGACTGCTCTTTGTCATTCTTTCTTTTATCATTCTAAGAGTGTGCCTTGCTGTTATGTCTTTATATCAGCCTTCCAAACAGTGCTGAGAGTATATTACTTATTTGTTTCTGTTGCCTTGTTCATATCTCATCTGCTGACTCAAGGTTGCTGTGGTTACTTCTACTCTATGATTTTCCCAGGCTTGCATCAATTCTTTTAAAAGATTTCTATTTACTGCCCACAAACAACCAAAATGTAGCAAACAGTCTGTCAGTTCTAATATATAAATGGTCATATTGTACCCCAAGTCACTATTTGCCAGAAGTATGATCCAGTGTCAATTTTCACCACCTTTCACCACAATGGACCTGTACAATTTATTTATGGGTAATTCATTTTTAATTGGCCTGAAATTTTAATTAGTCAAATTAATTGACTAAATGTAAGCTCTGGAATTTAAGCTTTTTATATATTACACAGAGCAAGAAATGCCTGTATTTGATCTAAATCCCCAAAAATTCAAATTTTGAATGTACTGCATCTTGAATTTATTCTGCTAAATTGCAACAATCTTTAATTTTAAATGAGAGAATATTTTGTTCTTGTTTTGAATACCACTTTCTTTCTTACGTGTATGCCTTTTGTACTCTGCAACATACCTAGTTTTGTGGGCAATTTTCCTTTTCTAAACCTCTTTTTTTATAGATGAAGGAAGGAACTTTCTAGCAATGAGAGAAGGAATCTTCTCCAAACACAGCACCTCCTTTCCCCATCATACATCTGTTCCTTGAAACAAGGTCCCATCTGTCCAAGAGGTGATCCAACACTTCCTGAAGTTATTGCTTAAAAGATAACTCAGGAAGACTCTTCAATTACTATGAATATTAATGCCTGGTCATATAATATGAGGCTGGGAAATTGCAGCTGTATATACCACCAGATGGAGAGGTTTCCTTGATTGGCAATCATCTCTTGCTAATACTCATTTGCTGTTTAACTATTTGGACTTAGGCTATTGCAATTCACTGTCTCCTGGCTCAGAAAGACACTGTTTACAATGAAGCTCACGCATCTCTGTAAGTATCTGATGACCAGGGGCAAGTGGAGAAAGTTATATTGCTGACAAATAATTTCAGTGTCTGCTTGCTTAACATTTGCAGCACATCAACAGTAGCATTTGGCAAGGCTGCCTTGAGGTCTGGAGTTGTCAAGCTACATAATGGTTGTAAATATCATGAGCTGCTAATAATATTAGACTGGGGTGCCCAATATTTAAAAATATAAATACAGTGGATGAATTCTCAGAGCACTTTTGTTTTGCTTTCTCTACATCCATGTGTTTTAGACTGAAGTAATTCGTGACATCCTATATAATTTATTAAGCATTCCACATATAGACAATGCAGTATCTTTTATTGCATATATATTTAACAATGGTGTTTGCATTTAATATCTAAAATCACTTTTTGGATTTCTTGGGCTACAGCACATAGGAGGCAGTTGAGGTTTGAGGTTACCCTCCCAAGGAAAACGAATGAGTTCAGTTCAGTTTGTTCAGGACATGTGCATTTTTTTAACCTCCATTAGAACTGGATTAACTATTATAACAGGATTGGTGATAGAAAGAGATACATCAGTCATCATTCTTATTTGTCAGCATCATCATCCTTATCATCATCATCTTTCTGTAAAGTATTGCACTTATGTGTGTTATTTCCACCTTAGGATGTTTGCACAGCTAAGTCATTATCTGTGGCTGAGGGCATTTATAGAGGTTGAAACCCAAACTTTTTCTCCTGTCTTCTGTGTTTCTTCTCTCCGTTGACTCTCAGTTTTTGGTTTTCTTACTTCTTGCTTAATTCGATAGCCTGTTTATAAATATTTGCTTTCTTTTCCATTATATATAGTTCTTCACAATTAACTGGGCAAAATTTATCTTAAGATTTCTTTTTCTATTATTGATTTTGGAATGACTCTGTGGGAGACTTAACACAATAATGTAAACAAACCCGATTCCTCCAGAAAAGAATGCTCTCTTGTACGCATAATGAGGGTTCATCATTTTGACTAATTACACTGAAAAATAAAAGCTCTTGCTCCATTTAGCAATTTGGTAGACCTCTAACTCTTCGGTGCAAACAATTCCTCAGGGACAGCAGGTGGCCTGCTCTTGTACATTTTAATAGGACACTGCTAAAATATTTATTATTTTATTGGATTAGTTTATGTGGCAACCAGCTGGGAATTTGCAATAACTTTTCTTAGAATTATCCCTTTTCTCAAAGACCTTGGAATAAAATATCATCTTCGTTTGGACTACACATTGTTAATAAAACTTTATCCAGGAGATACCAGATTGCAGAAAACTATTTTTGACAGCAGTGATGGGTTGGGAAGGAGATAGTTCTTAATAAGTTAAAAGTCCAAATATAAATGCAATCCTTCCTCCAGCAGTTAACTAGGAGAAAAAGGACTATTTTCATTTTTTTTCTTTAAAAATCTGTCTTTAACCTAGTTTTTTGGTGTAATATGTTCCAGGAAATGAATGGACAGTTTGTAAAAGCTATATCTCTTCAACCAGCTGGGTTGAAGAGATATGATTTATGCTTTGTACTAAGGATTCTCTAATGGATGTCTTGAGGAGGCTGGCCTTAGTATCGGAAGAATGGAACAAAATGAACACTGCTTTGCATGTTGACATGGGGAATGATCAGACTTCAAGATTCATAACAGTACAGATTTAAAGAAAGGGATGACAGAGAATGAGGTGGCTGGATGGAGTCACTAAAGCAGTAGGTGTGAGCTTAAATTGACTCCAGAAGATGGTAGAGGACAGAAAGACCTGAAGAAACTTTGTCCATGGGGTCGTGATGGGTTGGACACAACTTCAAAACTAACAACAACAAAATTAATTTACTAGAAAAGCACCTACTTTACCTGCAGATATCCTCAAGTTCAAATGTGGTGTCTTTCTTGGGGTGGGGGGTGGAGAAGAATCAGGTTGTATGTGACACAAACCAGTGGTTCTCAACCTTTTCTTCACCACAGACCACCTTTTGTGGCCATGCACCATGGCCACGGACCCGCCAAGACTTAACTCAAGATATAAACCATAACATTTCTTCAAGCTTTGTGGACCCCCTGTGACAACATCACAGTCCACCAGTGGTGCACTGACTACAGGTTGACAACCACTGACATAAACTATCCAGTACCAGTTCTGTGTAATAGTTGATTCCATTTCTCAAGTTCTTCTTTCAGAGTGCACTTGATTCCCCTGGTTGGATAAAAAAAGGAAGAAAAGACAACCACAATAACTGACTTTCTTAGATGCCACAAATTTTAGTTAAAAATAAATCTCCATGCATCACAATTAATTTCTTCTGGAAGCTAATCTCTGTTTTCAAACTCTTAACATGCCTTAAATAATATTTATTCTCTTTATGCTCCCAATTCTAATATTCTATTTTTCTATAACTAAGACTTCAGATAACTGAAAGAGGAAGCAGAAATTAGAAATGCATCTCTGTCCTTGTCATCGCTGTACTAGTGGTAGAGTTGGTATGAAAACATTAATTCATATTAAAACTGAATCACTCAGCAATTAATTACTTTCTAAAAGAAGCATTTGCATTTCATCTCTACACATGATTTGACCTCAATTACTTCACGACGGTGGAGAAGTGTACCAAGGGATTTCGACTTAAACAGTCGTGAAGTATATAGTGTTCTAATACACGTCTTCTATTTTGAACTGACCTCGTCAGAAGGTATTGAACTATGAGAGGTCGATACATCTCGTTGTTGAGGGTAGCAATAAACACTTTCTTCTCTCCTTTTCGTTTCGAAAAACTCCCTTTTTTTTTCACCCAAGAGGTATAAAAGTGAACTTGAGATTCTTCCTCACTGTAACAGTGTAGGCCTGTTCTCTTGACTGATTGTCCAGTGACTGGTGAGGATGGCAACTCTGTACAATCATGGCATTCATTCATTCATTCATTCAATTTAAATTCAATTTATTTATTTATTAAATTTATATACTACCCATCTCACTATCCAAACTTTGACCTCTGGTCAATATATACTTCTAATAACATTAAAACTAAAACAGTGACTCCTGGGTGTAATCATCTTCAAAAAACCAAACTGTGAACACCAGGAGTATATCAAACTATAAAAAGTTTAATAACACAAAACATAAAACAAAACTACACCAAGCTTTCGTCGGACTCCTTCCGACATCGTCAGGGTTACGTGCCAGTCCATGGGAGATATATGTATGTATATGTGTATATGTGTATACTGTACATATGTATATGTGTATACTGCATATATGTGTGTATACCATATATACATACATAAACACACACACACACATACACACACACATACACACATACACATACATACAATGGCTAAAATGATGAGATGAGATATATATATATTATCTATAAGAAACTGTAACAAACATTTTTGATCCCTTGTGGAACGTCAGCTGCTATAAAGCATGTTTTAGGCAAATCAAATCAGTTTAATAAATACATGAAATTATTGTTGAAGATGGAGAGGGTTTTCGTATGAAACCATCAAACAATCCAGGGTTTTGATGGTCAGGTCAAGAAATGAGATAGCAAACATCAGGCATATTCAAGATAATTTCAAACCCATCATGTGCTATTTACAAATTAATTAGTCCATCATCTTTGCTGAAATCCATTCTAGCAACCACTCTAAAGTTAAGCCTTCTTTTACTTACAAAAAATCCAAATTTGGTGGAAATAATGTACTTATTTTTTGCTTGGTCTTTTACTAAAGCCATGTCACCAATGTTTGTCTATTTAAATATTTTAGAATTACCATTCATAAATATCAAAAACATTAAACTAAAAGCAAATTAGAAACACACACACACACACACACACACACACTTACTTATACTTGTACTTGTACTAGTAGTCAGTGTAGAGGTACCTCTATAACAAGGTACTCACCAAGACGAATACCTTTGTTGGTAGGGGGATCACTTCTTACACCGACTTTACGAACTTTTTCTTGGAATGTGCTTCAGTATATATCTTTTATGTAAGGACGTCTAAGAAAGGTGCCAGGTCATTTAAGTATCAGCTAAACTAAATATCAGCATCTTGGACTTTCCCACAGCAAATTGGTCAAAGGCCCTCCTAATCACCAAGGCTACAGTAACTAAAACAAACTGCATGTCATTTCAAAGATTTAATTAACATATCCATTTGGGTATATGTGATATTCAATATCTAGTTACAGTATTTACATTAATTTGGTATATTATTTTAGGGTGTTTTCCCCTGCTTGTTTTTTTTTTATTTTTGTTTATTTTGGTATTATAATTTGTTGGATATTATTGTTTTTCTTTTAATTTGTTTTTTATATCAGTCTTTTAAAAAATGAGGTATGCATGGGGAATTTGATCCTTATCAGGTAAGGATAGAAAGGTTTTCTTCCTTTCTTCCATTATCGTTGCAATCTACTTAGAATCCCTTATGCTTGCCATCATAAAGCAAACTATGAGAAAACAAAGGTTGGGCACTGTTTGGGGGAAAAAACACTCTCTTGAACTGGACTTTCAAAATCTATCTTTCTAAAAATGTTCATAAAGAAATATCACAACCATATCTATCAAACAGAAAAAGTGTTTTGTATATACTCAATGCATCGAGGCAGAATTATTCTCCTGAGAACTCTGAAAAATGCCATGTAAAACAAGTAATGGCTATCTTGAAAGTTAAGAAAGAAGAAAGAAAGAAAGAAAGAAAGAAAGAAAGAAAGAAAGAAAGAAAGAAAGAAAGAAAGAAAGAGCTTTATAAAATTTTCTCTATGCTTTTCCAAAACAATTGTCTGTCTGGAAATAACAGTGTTTTCTTATGGTAACTGAAATGAATCAATGTTCTGACTTGCCTCTTAGCTTCTATGTAGATCTATTGGCTTCTTGAAATCTATAGAATAACTTCCCAATGATGTTCTTATTTTATCTGGCCCATGATAGTTATTCAATCACCACTTTATGAATGCCATTCTTCAAGGAATCTTTTCTTCTTCTGGCAAGTAACTCTTAAACAGTTGAACGGAAGCCCCACTGCAGTGTTGGGTTATATTCTATGATGCACAATTAGTTTATGTCTATTTCTGGCTAGGCCTGTAGGGAATTGTCACTGACCAAATCATATTAATATATACCTAAGAATAAATCCAAGAATGCAATGCAACAGCATGTAGGCCAACTGTCTTCTGAGGAATTTAGAGTTTCAAAGTGGACTGCTCTAAAATTATGGCTTGTCTCCCAAGAGGACATCTGCAACCTTGGCCTAGCAAAGCAGTACAGGTGATCCTTGGGCTACGATGACAATTGGAACTGGAATTTCCAGTCCCTAAACAATGTGCTCGCAAATTGCAAACTCATGTAACTGCATCACATGGCAGTTACGGCAGTTTCTGTTGCTGTCGTTAAGTGAGGACTTTTGGGAAAGGGTGAAAATCCAGGCAAGCAGGCTGGCAAGTAGATGCCATGGGCACACAGGCGGGTGGGCAGGTGCTGTGGAAGGATACCATGGAGTGAGGGTCAGTAGGTGCTGCAAAGTGGTGCTGTGGGTAGGCACTACAGAGTACAGGCAGGTGAGTGCCATAGGTGGGTGCTATAAAGTAAGGGTAGCTGAGTGGGTGAAAAAGTGGGTGGGAGTAGGAGTGACTTGCAGAAGCAACTTGCAACCTCCTGCCATTTTCTCCACTGACTTTGAGTTGGCAGTGGAGGTCACAAATGCAATCACGTGACCATGCAACCATTGTAATTACAAGTCAGTAGCTCAAAGACTATCTTTCTCTTCTTCAACAACTTGAGATTTTATGGAAAAAAAACAGAATATGAAGAGATACAAATTATGAAGAACTACAGTAAAAGCAGTCCTTTTATAATTTTGTTCTTTTCCAGATAATTCTGGGTTTCTTCTTCTTCTGCCAGAATTCTCACCAAGCTTGTCAAAGTAAATATTAGCTGGAAACTATATGACAAAGCTAAAAATATCTGTATGCATCAAATTGGCTATACAAGTTAAAGGAGGAAGGTCTGCACTCTGTTGAGAAAAGAGTTCCTGTTAGTCTAAGGATGTACTGAAGAAACCATGGGGAAAAGCTCAGACTTATAAAGAGATTGCAACAAGGATATACAAAAGAAAGAGTCCACAGCTGCAGTCATTTACATTGGGCAGATAATCTTTTGTTCTTATATGCCTACTTGGATGATCTAATCTCAACAGCCCAAGTCAACATGCTCACTAGTAAAATATCTGGAATGCTAACTTTTGTCTCCTCTGTACATATTTATTTGAAATAAGGTACCTTAAATTTAAGAAGGTTACTCGTAGCAATCATATGTACAATTATGCTGTAAAATATTTATTTTAAATAATAATCATATCATGTATGAAAGGGAGAAGGTGTTAGACAAAGATTAGCTGAACCCGGGGGAGGAATCAGACAGGGACTTAGTCTGGAATCCTCACATGGGCACAAGAGGGTGAAGTCTGATCCCTCTTGAATACCATTGAACCTTACCTAGTCTCACCCAGTTGCAATATGGTTACTCTGAAAAGATTCCTGTGTATAGACTTGAGCAATAAAACAGATAATTGAGCTCTTGTGTGTGGTTCTGGTTGTTTGCACCTGACAGAAGGCAAAAATACCCATTGGACTTTCAGCTCTAATTGTTGGTATCCAAATGACTATCAATAACTTAAGGAGATAGTTAAGGATGTTTGTGTGTGTATATTCTGTTCCTTTTTTTTATTAACTGGAAGGCTACGTTATGTGTGGGAAGGAATCAAATAAAAATTAAACATAATACAAGATCAGATTATTTGAAAAGAACAGGCATGGGGGACAAGTTGGACAGAGGCTAAAAACCTGGGACAAAAGTCAGTCGACAGGGTATGATAATAAACATTTATAAATCTAGAGATGTTTAATACAATATATTAAAATGTATGAACCTGTGACCTGGCACCAATGGATTCTAACTCCCATTAGATTTACAGTATGTGCAATGTTTAGTGGCCATGGATTTGTAGTCCAGAATTAACAGGCCTCTTACATGATGCTACATTTATTGCCAACTGTTTCTCATGACAACTACATGGAAATTCTCTCCAAAGAGGCAATCTGCTCTAGTATATTGGAGATCAACAGCAAGGGAGGGCTAATAGTTACATGACCCACCTGTAAAATTCTGGAAGACCATCCACTTCCCTTTCTCAAGAGGCAAAAAACTGGGTTTGGGAGTAAAACTTTAGGATAATCCAATATAACTTGTTTGTTATGGTCTTATTTCATGATTTGACTTAAATGCTACAGCAGTTTAGAACTAATTTCCATAATCCTAATAACAGGCTTAATTTGCAAAAGGCAAACAAGAAATCTGGGCTCATCATAAACAAGCCATATGATTGCTAGGAGCAGTAATCATTGATAGCCTTTTCCTGGATGGACAAGAACAGTTGAAACCAACCACATATTGGTTGCCAGAATATAAGGGATTTTGGTATAATAAAGCTTTAAATCTGTATGCAGATGCAAGTGTGTAGAGAATCTAATCACTTAAAGGTCTTAATGCAGCAACACCACCATTTTTTAGTTTTGCATTAAGGCCTAAATAATTTTTGGCTGGTTTAATGAACAGCAAGATATTCTGTGTTTATGGGGGTCAAAGCATTTCTTTCAAATAACTTCTGAAACACAAACAGCCCTATTTTGCAAACTAAAATAATAATGCTCTGATCCGTTAACAGCATGCACTTAGCACTGCTTCAATTAAAAAAAATACATAATGAAGAACTATTTTTCATCCATTTATATCTCCGTGGCATTATTGCTGAATATTGGCAAATAAATGAAGATCTTTTTTTAAAAGGAAACCTTTAAAAGAACAATATTCCAGTCTATAAACCCTATCTTCCTTTTATTCCTCAATATGAGTAGAGTAGAGTAGAGTAGAGTAGAGTAGAGTAGAGTAGAGTAGAGTAGAGTAGAGTAGAGTAGAGTAGAGTAGAGCAGAGTAGTTCTTTATTGGCTAAGTGTGATTAGCCAAAGAATTTGTCTCGGTGCATAAGCTCTCAGTGTACATACAAACAACAAAGTGATTATTCATAGATCATAAATCATAGTTACAATCATAAATCATAAGACACAAACAAGTGATAAATCATAAGATATCAATAGGAGATCTTGAAATCATCATCCAAGCACAAGTTGTAGTGCTACACCTTTGAAATCCATTTCATTTAGCAGCCCATGTTCACCCAAATGTTCTGCAATAAAGACACAGGTTGAAGTGTATGTCATATGTTTTTTTTTAGTGAAACATGGGATCATGAGAGAAAACAAGCTTAGAGATCTGCCAGGAATAAAGGAAAGTCTGAAGAAGCTGACCTTGTAAAAAAAAATGAGAAAACCAGAATACAGTTGGCAAGTGGGCAAATACTCTTTATAAGTATATAATATCCCTTTCCTTATTATTATTGAGTATGACTGAAGATGGATCATGAGACAAGGCAAAACAATTTTGAAAAACTGTCTATAAACTATTATTTAAGAGAAATAAAAGCTAGTGAAAACATATATGCAAGTATAAAACAGTGGCATTGTGGGGATCAGACCTAACATTATGCCAGCTGCCTCTGTCTCTATGAGACTGCAGGGAAGAGACTCTGATAAAATAATAATGATAATAATAATGATAATAATGATAATAATAATGATAATAATAATAATAATAATAACGACAACAATAATAATAACAATAACAACAACAACAATACTAATAAAGTTGGAAGGGACCTTGGAGGTCATCTAGTCTAATATTCTAATCTCAGAAAATTTCAGATTATAAATGTGAAATACAGACTATTGACATTAAGGTGAGCCTAAGTACTATGTATAGTACAAAATTTAAGTCCATTGACTTTATGCCATCATATACTTGCATCTAACCTTGGGGTCCAAGTATGTAATGGCAACATTTGTGTGATGACATCAGTGCATACATGTCTTTATTTTGGGTATTGTACCTTGCTTCAGATGTCTCTGAGTCCAGTTCACAGTGCTTGCTGACAACCATAACCTCTTGTGAATCATTTTAAGAAAAGCGGCAGATAAATAGCAATAGCATTAAGCTTATATACTGCCTGGTAGTGCTTTACAGCACTCTCTGGGCCATTTACAATGAAGAAGCATTATTTGCATATTGCAGCAATCTGGGTCCCCATTTTATCAACCTCAGAAGGATAGAAGGCTGAGTCAACCTTGAACTTCATCAGGATCAAACTCCAGGCTGCGGGTAGAGTTTGCCTGCAATACTGCAGTTTAACTGCTGTATCACTGGGACTGTTTAAAGCCATTGATGAATAGGATATTACCTCTGAGGCAATGTTCTTGGAATATTGTCTTCTGTTTCCATTGCTTCATTGCATTTTCTATTGCCCACAAGGGAAAAAAGATACAGTCAGAATTAGTGTAGTGATTCCCCTCTAATTCCTTTGCATACTGTCGTTGACACTACATATTCTCTGGGTTTTTTCTCCATCTAGCTCCATATACAGAAAGATCAAATACTCAGGTTTTCTTTCTCAATGTAAGTTCCTAATTTCTTTTTTCAGAGAAGAGCATCTGTCTCCAGAAATTCCTCTCCCAATTACTTTGTTGTTTTTATTTCTCTTTACTTTATACACACACATTCTGCAGCATACCTAACTACTTTTTGATGTATAATTTTTCTTGACCGTGGTTGTAAGACATCATTCCCATTGCCGCTAGCTTGATACAGCTTTTCTCAGAAGGCTTTGAATCAATCCTACATTGTGGAGAACAAATGGTTTGAAATCTGGTGTCAGAGCGGAGAAGATGGATGAACTAACAGTTAATTTTATACTGGTGCTAAATCAGGCATAAATATATTCTTTGCCATGAATTCAAATAAAAAAATATCTTTTCCCCGCCTACAGATTATTTAAATTGTAAGTATGTCTGCTACACTTGTCCTTCAAAAGACTGAGATAATAAAATCCCCTATCATGCACCATATCAAATTATCTAGTGTGCTAAGGGTATATTTAGCTGTCTCATCTGCTGCAGGACAGGACAAAAGAATACAGCATTTTTAATCTGACACCACTTCTCCTAAAAACACATATTTAGTTTATTTAGTTGCTACATGGCACAAGCACTTTTCAATATGATCTTTCAAACAGTGTTAGGAAAACAGAAAAGAAGGCAATCTTTGCCTCTTCCCCATCTCTCCCTAAACCAAAGGATGTAACTGGAAAAGACACATTCATATATCTCAGCTGATATAACACTATGCCTTGGAAGATCCTGTAATTGGACTGATAGGGTAGAAAACATTTTTCCCCCAGAAAAATTAGCCAACCATCTGGAAATGAAATCCTGTTCTCCTCTGAAAGAAAACCTTCCCTTGTTCTATTTCTTTTAAGTTAAGTTTTTTAAATAAAAAAAACTTAGAGTGATTCTTCTATTCTTCTCACACTTTTAAGGGTGACTTTGTTTCCTCCAGTCAACTGGATGATAAAAGTTCATTTGAGTCCTCACCTAAAATCTGAGACAGTTGGTAGGAGATGGGCAGCATTCAAGTTGAATAAAGTAGTCCTTGACTTATGACTAGTTGCTTAACAACTGTTAAGAGTTATGACAGATCTCCCCAGAGTGGGTCTGTGACAACTTGTTGCAGCCAATTTGCCGCGGGACAACTCACCATGGCCAACTCACTGCAGGACAAGAGTTACACTAATATCAAAGAAATGGTGGAATAGATTCAATAAAGAAGGGATGCAGAACCAAGGACAGAATGAAATGTGAATGACAAAAAATAAAATAAATGTTTATTTTAAATAATTAAACTGAATTGTTAAATTGCCTCATGGTGAGTTGTCCCATGGCAAGTGGTCCCACGGTGAGTTAGTCATGGCGATTTGGCCCACTGGTCCCCAGAGCTACTTAAACCCTGTTTCTGGAGTTACAACAGACACACATACATACACTGACACTCTCACGTGATCATATTTTAGGTGCTTGGCAATTGACTGTATGGTTATTTGTAGTATATGACTATGATTTGCTATGTTTTTTGCCAGTTTCTGCCCTTCACTTCCAATTTTCGACAAAAAAATGCCTGCTGGGTAAAATGGAGTTGCTTAATGACAACTGTGTTCATGTGTTGACAGTGTTTGCTTATCGGCTATTGTAAAAAATGGTCATAACTTTGAATCTGGTCACACGTCTCAACTTATGACCGCAATGACTTACAGTTGTAAGGTGAGGACTACCTGTAATAAGTAACTGAATTGGCAGGGTTTAGAATGGTGGGGTGGGAGGGAGAGAGGCCATTAGGGTGGTTAATGCCAAATCTCTAGGATCTCTGAAATGGAAATGTATTCAAAGCCCAACTACTGGAGAAAAACTTTTGTCTGATGAATGGGACTATAAATAGCATACTGTGGTTATGCTGTATATAGATTGTTTGTAGACCTTGGTTGTTGATTTTATTAATTTAATTGCATTGATATTATATAGTTTTTTAAATATATATATATATATATATATATATATATATATATATATATATATATATAGGTAGTCCTTGATTACCAACTGCCTCATTTAGCAAGTGTTCAAAGTTATGACAATGTAAAAAACAACTTTGTGACAAACCATCGGACTTATGACCATTTCAGTATCCCACAGTCATGTGACTATTTGTGTGCTTTGTGTTAACGCTGCTAACATCGGATGTTCTTGTTTTGACAAAATATGGAGATGCAGCAATTTTCCTTAACTTGTGTGTTACTCTTAGAGTTAGAATTAGATGATACTGGGGGGGGGAGGAAGAATGTGCATGGGAATTAGTTAGACATAACAATATCGTAGTAGTGTGTGATTCAAGGTTGTTTGAAATAAGAGATGATAAGAAATGGCGGGTTGGAGAACTGGAGGGAAAGCCTACATTTCAAACTAATTGGAGAATGTGATTTATGACTGTTAATTAGAGGAGGGAATTGTGCTTTGATACTATGTGTTCAGGGGAGGGGAATTCAGATTTTGGCTTCAACTATGTACATGCCAATGCTATGCAACTTGAATTAAGATTCTTTAAGATAAATAATGCCTCGAAGTTCTTTGAAGAGTTTCATCTGTCGGAACCATGACACTTTGTTAATAAGCAGAGTTAATGGAGAAGATGAAAGTAAAAGCACATATTGCAATCATGTGATGCTTTGCTTAACAACTACATTGTTTATCTCAATAACTGAATGAGAAGTACATTATAAGTTTGTTGAGGTCATATGATTTTCCATTTAGTGACTGGGGCGCTTAGTGATGGAGTTGTTGGTCCCAACTGTGGTCGCTAAGGACTATCTGTATGGCATGACAGTTTTTTCCAGCTTCTAAATTGTTGTAAGCTGCCCAGAGTGATGTAGTTGAAATGGACAGCTATATAAACTGAATGAATAATAATAATAAAAAACATTAAGCAGAAATATTCCTCTAAAACAGAGAGATCATCTACACATCACACAGTATTTTTCCACCAATAAATGTGACCAATCTTGATAAAGGAAATCCTTTAGATGATAAATATTATCTTATAAGTCAGCCATTGCTCCTTGGGGTATCCACAGTGCATCTCCCTATGAACCGTTATTCAGACACATGTTATTTCTTAAACGTCAAAGTATTATGTGAGAAACATCATCTGACAAATGACAAATGGGATAGCCAAGGAAGTTAGAGAAAACCCTGTGTATTTAGACTCACGCCAGTCCGGCTTTCGGCCTGGGCACAGCACGGAAACGGCATTGGTCGCGTTGGTTGATGATCTCTGGAGGGCTCGGGATAGAGGCTGCTCCTCTATCCTGGTCCTGTTAGATCTCTCAGCGGCTTTCGATACCATCGACCATGGTATCTTGTTGCACCGGTTAGAGGGGTTGGGTTTGGGGGGCACCGTCTTACGGTGGTTCTCCTCCTACC
>NW_015386217.1:64652-67591 GCF_001527695.2 Protobothrops mucrosquamatus | reverse complement strand
ATAATAATAAGTCCCAAGTGCAGTTATCAGAGGAATATAATTGAGTATGTATACTTTGCATGGAAATCAGTTGGGACCAGTTCTTTACCATCAGCATCTCTCTCATACATACTCTTTCTTGGTATTAGCACAGTCCCATAACTCTAATATAACAATCATAACTCTTATAAAAGGACCATTTTTCTTATTAATTAAGCATATAAAATAACTAGGCACTGTGTGAAATGTTGAAATTCTCAAGTCTCTGGCCACAGGCTTATGATCAAAGTTTCAGAGATGGGGAAGTTTTTTCTAATTTGCCTGATCCTTGCAATTTTATGAATTATCATATTCATAACTATGACTCTACATAAAATCACTTACAGTAGGTGTAGAAATTTGATAGATAAATAAATAAAGGTTTGTTTATCTTTTCCCCCCAAAAGCCCTTTTTTGAGGGGGCTTCTCATTCAAAATTATATTTTAGATTATTATTATAAATAATATATTTCTATTATAATTATATAATTGTAATTGAATTACTGTTATTATATTACATCTAGAACAGATGTAAACACTTGGCAATAGCCAAGAATTAAACTTTTGCATTAGACCCAACATAGACAAGGAAATAAGGATGTGTACTTTCTAATCTGTGTAGCCATTATTTTGATCCGTACATTGTTTTATCTTGACTTCATGAAATGGAAGTCCCCCAAATTTGCGTATTAGATCTCTGCAGCAGTTTTGTAGTTTATTTTTAAAAAAGCTTGTTGTTTGACTTCCCAAATTTTGGGGGAGTGGGGGCAGAAGGCAATATCTCTCCTCCCTTTCTTTGCACTTCCAATATACTTCTATAACTTTGTGAACAATTATACTTTCTTACTGCCAGTATTATGAAACAGCAAAGGAACATAAAATAGGATCACACACAAACATAAAAGAAGTCCAAACAACTTTACGTTATGGACTCCCTACATTAAAAGCCTCTGCCCTGCAGGGATGGCTTATTGCAGTGGTGGCAAACCTATGCCACACGTGCCAGAGGCGGCACTCAGAGCCCTCTCTGTTGGCATGTGCACCACTGCCGCCAGCAGCAGGTCCATCAGGCTGCCAACGCCGCCCGGAGCAGGAGCCCCGCCCAGCACAAAGGAGGCGAAGCGGCCGACTAGCAAGCTGGAGTAGAGGTGGTAGAGCAGAGGTCATCAACCATTGTCGATTGGTGGACTGGAAGAAAAGGGAGGGGGAAGCATTTTACATGCGTGCATGCGCGCATGGGCGCACGAGCATGCACGTGCTGCAAATGGGGCAGAGCTAGTGCCTCTGTGATACTCACTAGCCCTGCCCCGTTCTTGTGTGATGCAGCATCTTGTATCTGCCCCCCCATGGTGTGGCAGCAGCCATTTTTGCGCCTTGCAGCACAGTGGCCCATTTTTGCGCCCCCGTTTTTTGCGTGCCAGAGGTGGCACTCAGAGGCGCCTCCCTGCCCCCTCCCCTGAGGGCGCCACAATGCTGATGCAGCCCTGGCACTTTGCGATATATAAGTGGGTTTGGGGTTGCGGTTTGGGCACTCGGTCTCTAAAAGGTTCGCCATCACTGGCTTATTGAAACAAGCAGCCTCCCCACCTGACCATCTCTCTTCCATCTGTCAACTGAACACAGTATACTTGGCACAGTATATTTTTGTAGTATTTTTTTTTTAAAAAAAGAAACCTACTCTCCCCTCTCCATTGCAAAATGGCCAAGGTGACAGCTGTTTTCTCACTCTCCTCTGCCTGCTCCTGAGCTGGATCCATTCCATCTGTCTGATCTGGTCCATGTCACTCTCCTGCTGCTCATCTTGGCTCTTGCAAGCCTTTGCTTTCTTCCAGTTCCCCTCACTGGGCAATTCTCTCATTAGTGAATCTGCCAGCCTCTCTCTTTTCTATTGACTTGAGTGTAGTCAACTGAATCTCCTTATTCCTTGTTTTCCTCAAACTGTTCCTCTTTCCTGTTAGATTAGGAAGAGAAACCCTGGCTGGGGTGAGCTGGACAGAGGGAAAAAAGCCTTCTGTTTTTTAATTTTTATTTGCTCATGAATACTCTTCCTTTCTCTCTTGTTTCAGAGAGCCAAAAGTCACCAGCCTTATCTTTAATTCCATTATCTCTCCAGGCTGCCTGTTTTTAATCTTTCCTTTCTTTCTGTCCTTTCTTTTTATTTTATTTTTTTTTCATTAGCCATCATGCCAAGCTAAACCTTTCCCGCTCTGTACTTTTTCTTTCAGGCATCTTTATTTTTTATTTATAAGAGTTATGCAGCCACCCATCTTAAGATATCACAACCACACACAAAAAGAAAGAAAGAAAGAAAGAAAGAAAGAAAGAAAGAAAGGAAGGAAGGAAGGAAGGAAGGAAGGAAGGAAGGAAGGAAAAGAGAGAGAGAGAGAGAGAGGGAGGGAGGGAGGGAGGGAGGAAGGAAGGAAGGAAGGAAGGAAAGGAAAGGAAAGGAAAGGAAAGGAAAGGAAAGGAAAGGAAAGGAAAGGAAAGGAAAGACACCAGAAAACAATTAAAACAAAAACCAGGTGCTTGAGCGCATCCAACAGAACCATCCAGAGGATCCCAGTTCACCTTACCTCAGTGCTTGAGGGAAGAGCCAGCTCTTTATGGCTTTATGGCTAAAAGGGTTGGGGGCCTGCTGGGTCCCAGGGAAAGGATTTCCATAGGCTGGGGACTGCTGAGGAAAAATACATTTCCTAGGTCTCACTAGATGGCAGCATTTAAAGAAAGGGACCTGGAGTGTGGCTGCTGCATTTGACCTGGTGGGATGTGCAGATAAGAAGTTTGAGGAGAGACTATTTTGCTCCCAGCTTCACATCTCTCTTTATATCTTTCCTAACTCTTAAATTTTGTTTTCTATTTCTCTGCTTCTTGGGATTACCCCTCTCTGTTTGGAAGGGCTGTTAAAATATTTCTATTTTTTT
>NW_015386217.1:60604-62687 GCF_001527695.2 Protobothrops mucrosquamatus | reverse complement strand
GCCCAAACCTCACATCATCATCTGCACGCTATGGGGCATGAGGGTGGAGTCTTGTCCCTGCTGCCCGGCTATGTCCTTGGCTGCGCTGCTCCGTGCGGGCCATGTCCGGGTGCGACTCTCCTCCAGGGGGGCTGCTGGTGAGGGGGCCGTGGGGAGAGGTGGAGCTGGGGCGACAGCGCGTGTGCCCATAGAGAGGGCTCTGAGTGGCACCTCTGGCACGTGTGCCATAGGTTCGCCACCACTGATATATATCTATGTATGTATGTGCATGTATACACACACATTCACACATATGTACACAATTAATGCATATTCAGAAATCGTGTTTACATGGCCAGATTACTTGCATATTTGTTAAATCTGCTCTCCAGATATATTTGGGCAAGTTCTTCCAAACGTGCTCATTTCTTCACATTCATTCTACTGAGGGCTGGGTTGGACACTTCTTCAAACCAAGGACAGCAGCTGTCCTTGGTTTGAAGGCATGTGTATATTTCCATATTTTCCTCCCTGAGGCCCATTTGAGTGGTTCAGTGTTGGACTCAGAATTGATAAACTATCGTCTGCAGATCAGTTGAGATTACAACCTGACCACTTTGAACATTGATATGGTTAGCCTTTATTTTACTTTAGCATCATGACTGCAAAAATGTTAGTAATGGTTGATGATACGTTTATATTTATATATGGTATATCTCAAGGAAATTAGCAATATGTATTTTCTTATAGTTTCTAGTGATGAGATTTAAATTGGACTATTTACTGTACAGTTTTCTTTTCAGATGATTGATAATTTTGGATCTCTGAGAGAAATGCAAAGAATAACTTTCAATCAATACTTCTCCCTCCCCCCTCCCCTGTCAGATCCTTTTTGTTAAGGCAACCCATTATAACCAATAGGCATTAGCTCTAGTCAGGTCTGCGTAGTTCAGCAATGCTAATGAATTCTCATTGCAACCAAAAATTATGCTACAATTTAATATGAGGCTGAGCTGAACATCTGATGTCATTCAGAAAGCCTTTTTTAAGGGATCACTGAGTTTGCCACACACAACGTTTTAAAGATTTTAATATTAATCTACCATGAAAAGCTGTTAACAGGCCTTCTAAAAAGAGCCATTCGATTTTATCATCAAAGTATGAATAAATGAGGTGTTGCATCTTGTGAATGCCAGAGAAATAGGCTGCTGATGCAGCCAATCGGTCCTATGCAAAATAGGTACAACCGCAGAGAGCTTGTTGAATTCAGCAGGACAGCGCTAAAATGGAGGGCAGCTAAGACAAAGAAATGTGCACGTGTGGGGTGTGGAAGGGTTTGTGAAATGGTATGAGGCTGATCATTGTCTCTTCCCCCTCTCTCTGCACGGGTTCTGCACAAATCTATCTAGTCACAGAGATTGTGTCATCTCTCTCTCTCTCTCTGCCCCCCCCCCTGAATATTTTTAGGAACTATTGGAGAGAGAGAGAGAGACAGAGACAGAGAGACAGAGAGAGAGAGTCAACATATCAAACATGTTTCTAATGCCCCCCAGTGGATCCTGACAGACTTTACATCCAATAAACAGTGGCAGTTCCTGATGCATTCCAAATAGAAAGCATTTTAGGAAAATGCATGCTGAATCTACAAATGATGCTGAATCTACAACATGGATGACACATCCGCTTTTCTTCTGCATTTTCCACTCTGCTCTTTATTTGGTTCTCACAAGCCTGCCTGCTCTACTCAAATGCTATTGATGTCGAGCAAAGAAGACCCTGGTTGTTTATGATACAATTTCAGCTTAGTGTGTCTTTCTTGCTTCTCTCTGCAACATATACCTCAGCTACCACATTTTGAAATCAGAAAGAACAGAGCTGAGTTATTTGGGAGATAAGGAAGCAACAGCAGTGTAATAAGCATTCCCTGGTTTTTCAAAGGAGGAGATGCTGGGTAATTCTAGGAATAGAAGTAGCCTGCTGTGCTATGCTACTGGTAAGGGGTAAGGGTGGCAGGGCTGCAAACTTACAAAAAGCACTCTATAAGGATGTAAGCTTCTTCTTGTCTATGAGCAAGAATTATAGTTAAGAGTGAATCAACAGAAAT